>NW_020954559.1:1499416-1515830 GCF_900497805.2 Vombatus ursinus
AAGAAGAAGAAGAAGAAGAAGAAGAAGAAGAAGAAGAAGAAGAAGAAAGAATCAACAGCAATAATACAGTTCCAGCTCTTAAGGAGCTCACAATATAATGGAAAGAAAAATAAACATGCAAGTGCCTATTTGCAAGAAAGATATATTCAGGAAGAACTGGAGTTAGCTTAGAGGAAATGAACTAATATTAAGAAAGAATCAGTAAGGCTTATTGTAAAATATAGAACCTTAGCAGAGACTTAAAGGAAGCCAGAGAGACTAGGAAGCAAAGATGAGTAGAAGAGAATTATGGACATAGGCTAGTGAAAACACCTAGAATTGTGACATAAAGTGTCTTGTACAAGGAACATTAAAGTGGTGAATGTCACTATATCAGAGAGTACATAAAAGTAAAGAGAGAGGGGGTAAGGTGTAAGAAGTCTAGAAAAGTAGAAAAAAAGGCTATGAAGGGCTTTAAAAGTCAGGGGATTTTATATTTGATCATGGAGGTTATAGGAAGCCAAAAGATTTTATTTAATAAGGAGGTGACATGATTAAATGTGTACTTTAGGAAGATCAATTTGGTAGCTGAATAGAGGATGGACTGAATGGAGAGAAATTTGAGAAAAGAGACCAAATAGAAGGCTATTGTAGAAATCTTTCATTGCAGTGCCTCAGAGGTAGTGCTGTAACTGTTCAGGAAAAGATAAAAGCCTAAGTTATGGGGCAATGGAGAGGAGAACCTGATCCTGATCATTTTAAATCTTTTCCATTAAATCCTTATGGAAAGGTCTTAAAGGTCTTCCAAAGAACCTCATTCAGCATGATATAGTTACAAAGGTAGAAAGGAAAGGATTTGCAAACTAAATGTATGTAAGTTTGCAAGAGGCAGTGAAGAGTTAAGAATGACTTGTAAGTTGCAAACTTGGGTGATTGGAAAGAGGCCAGACCTTTGATAGTAATATGGAAGTTAGGAAAAGTGAAGGTTTTCCAGGGAAAGGTAATAAGTTTAGTTTTAAAAATTTTACGTTTATAAGGTCTACAACATACTTTTTTTTTTTTTGATGTATCTAGTAAGTAGTTAGAGATGCAAGACTAAAGATGAGGAAAAAGGTTAGGGCTGAACAAATAGATCTAAGATTTATATGCATAGGGGTAATAATGGAATCCACAGGAGCTGGTGAGATTATCAAGTCACATAATGGAGAGACAAGAGAAAGAATGGCCAGGATAGAACCTTAGAGGACATTCTCATTCAGTGGGTATTGCCAGGATGAAGACATAGAAAAGAAAACTGAAAAGGAATAGTGAGATGAATAGAAAGTGAATACAGGGGCATAAAAATCTAGAGAGAAGTAAATTTCACCATGATGTGAACCATGATGATATCCATTACCAAGAATCCTAATTGTAATGGGTAAACCTGTGTCTGGTTTATTTAGGTTTGTTGTTGAAACAAAATGAGACACTTAATTCAACAGTTAACAAGATGAGATATAATTAGCCATAAGATTTAAAGGAATTTCAACAAGAATATTACAGCACTTAGATTATAGACAAGAGCCTCCTCATCACATACATATGGAAATGTCCCTTCACTGTAGGGGCCTTCGGATATTTCCAAATCTGTAGAGTTTGATTGCACTAGAACTCTTTATGCCCCTGGATGATGGAGAAGCTACCTCTATACAGTTAGAAGCCACCAGGAAGCTGCATTACAGAACGCCCTGAACCTTAGCCTAATGGGTCCATCTAGGCACTGAAAGAGCTTTGTAATCTTTCAGGGGAAAAAATACAGTTAAGAAACAAAAACAAAAATAGAAACAAAAAAACTATTCTAACCCACATGGTAGAGATATCCTAACCCATATGGTGAAGGGAGGGGAGAATGCTGTTAAATATGATCTATCCTACATGTAATAGTGATCTATCTAGATAAATCTATCTAGATATGGATATGGATATATGTATATGTATATATATACATAACATATGTGTATATATATATAACATATGTGTATATATATATAACATATGTATATATATGTACATGTAAATTTACATTTTTTATTATATGGATATATATATATTGAACAAGTGTCAAAAAGTAACTCATAATTCCTGGTATTAGAATTTCTGCTTTCATGTAGTCCTCTTTTTCACTGTAAGGTGAAGCTCCTTGTTGGTCTCCAGGGATCTAAGCTTTTCTCAAATTCATGGTTGGCACTTCTCTTTAAGAAGGGGTCACATTCTCTGAAGCTGCTGACAAGTCCCGCTATTAACAAGTCTTTTTTTTTCCTTTCACAGAGATCTCATATACTCTCTTCCACTCCACCCTCCAACATCCTCACAATTCTTTCCCACTTTGGGGGAACTTTTTCTGCATTTGTTTGTCCTAAGTGAACCTCCCTGGTCTTAGTGGAAAGCATTGTTCCCTATTGGTCTCATCACTTCAATTCCATGGCCTACAGGGGAGAAAGACCATTGGGGGGGGCCTGAAGGGGAACGGAGAGAGAGTGGAGGGGGAGAGAGACAGAGACAGAGAGAAGAGAGGTAGAGACAGAGACAGAGACAGAGACCCTTTCTAACACCCTGGGAGAAAAAAATCCAAACCTGAATGTTTCTACCAATAGACTACCAATGGACTGGAATTGCTGCTATTATACAGAGGCCCAAAAAAGTGTTTCTATTTTTCTCAGTCAAACACAAGATATTTCCTATGTGAAGTCATTTCCTCTGTACAATGGTCAAAGCCATATAATCTATTCTGATTGATTAAATATTTAAATATTTGCAGAAAAAATCCTTTATCCTTACTTCTGTTAAATAATTGATTTGGGGATTTATTCACACCTCAGAAATGTATCATAATGTAGGTTTGCCTTTTTTTAAAAAAAACATATTAATGCCTAATTATGTTTGTTTATTTTACTTCTTTTTAAATAAGAATAAATGCTCTCCTTGCCTCTCCCTAGTTATGGGGTGGGAAGGTGTGTGGTGTGTGTGTGTATAATGAATTTGCATAGTTAATCAAAGAAAAAAATCTTAATCAAAATGTCCCAAAATCAATGACTCACTTATCTTGAATCCATCATTCTCTAGATTTAGGTATCATGTTACATTATTGTTAGTCTAGAATCATGATTGTTCATTGCATTGATAAGAGTTCTAAAGTCTTTCAAAGTTGCTTATTTTCATAGTATTGTTACTATTTTTAAAATTGTTCTCTTGGTTCAGTTAACTTCACTCTGAATCAATTTATACTTCACAGATTTTTTCCTTTTGCAAATTATTAAATGCACAATAATATTTTTTTTATATTTATATGGCAAGATCTGTTCAGCCATTCCCATTACTACCTTTGCTTCTGACTCTTTGCAAATACAAAAAAATCTATATATCGTCTATACATGTGGGTCTGTTTCTTCTTTAGATGACCTCTTTGAGGCAAATTTGCAAACTCTGGGAGACATAGTTCTAAACTGTCCTGAATGTCTATACCAACTCAAAATTCTACCAATCATTCATTGATATGTTTATCTTCCCAAAGCCCTTACAACATTTAACATTTTCTTCTTTTTTTTTGTCATCTTTGATGAATGTGGTCACATCTGATAAATGTGATGGGTGAGTTCAAAGTTGTTCCAATTTGCTTTTTTTTAAATACTGGTGATGTAGAGTATTTTTATATGACTTATATGATATTTTACAGAGTATGTTCTAAGAAAGAGACAAATGAAATTATGGTGTGTGTGCCCACGGTTTAATTTTTCTCAAGCTGGCTTAACATGCATTGCAAGGGAATTTGGTCCAAAACTGCTCCACTAAGGGGGCCAGTTCAGAACTGGCTTGATTTGGGGGTACAGAGTTATATACCCTTTGAATAGTAGGTGTTCCCAAGGGATGCCAATCAACTCTGATTGGTCAAAACACTGGGAGGTGGGGTATATTGAAATGAGGTCTTGAGTATGTGACTTAGGTCGCTTAATCCTAACCTATTCTTTCAGACCACTCCCAATCTTTGGGCTATACAGGTGGAAGAATCTGTCTCCATCCAAACCTGAGAAGGATAAAATCAATTCAGGCCTGGGTTGGAGTTTGACCAGGTTAAGAAGATTCAATGCAATATCATTATCAGTAATGTTCTTCTGAAGACTTTTAGATAGAAGGCTGGGGGACTAGGAGCTCTGAGTCTTTAAGACACAGATTAAAACAAGAAATCATTTTTCACACAATAAATATATAAGAAATCTTTTGAGAACTACTTGCTCATATATTTGATGATTCATCAATTGAAGAATGGTTTTTATTGTCATAAATTTGAAATAGCTCTTTATCTACTTTAGAGAAAAGATCAAGTGAAATTTGGTATAAAGCCTTCCCACCACCCGCCCTCCTCCCCTCAAATTACCTGGTCCCTTTCTTAATTTAGCTGTATTGGTTTTGTGTGGAGCAAAAACTTTTTAATTTTAGATAATCAAAATGTTCTATTTTATCTTCTTTGATCCTCTCTATGCCTTATTTGGTCATAAATTCTTCTATTAACCATGGATCCAAAAGGAAATTTCTTCTTTTTCTTCTAATATCTTTATGATATATCCTTTTCATATGTGTCATGTGTCTATTTGAGTTTATCTTAGGATATATTGATTGACTCAGTGGAAGTGGCTGAACCTTTTTTTTTGCTTAATTATTCAATCAATAAACATTAAGTGTCTACTTAATGTCAGGCACTGTGCTAAGCAGTGGGTTTATAAAATGAGGAAAAAATACCTTGCCTATAAAGAACTTACAATATAATGGGGGAAAAGACAAGCAAACATATGTATGTATGTATGTAACTCTGTGTGTATATACATATATAATATAAATACTGAATAATTGACAGAGTAAAGGCAGTATATTTGAGATTTTGGAGAAGGCTTCTAGGAAAAGATGACATTTGAGTTAGAAACTAAAAAAAACCAGGAAGTTTAGCCATTAGAGTGGCAGAGGGAAAAAGGTCTAGCCATGATAGACAGAGAAAGTGCTTCAAGGGAGATACAGTGTCTTGTTTGAGGAACAGCCAGGAGGCCAGTGTCACTGATTCTGAGGCAGGAGTAGGGTATAAGACTAAAAAGGGTAGGAGTAGGATAAATTTTCAATGTCTTTAAATGCCAAACAGATTATTTTACATTTGATGCCAGAGACATTAGGGAACCACATTGTGCATTTATGCAAAAAATAATTTTAATTGTCTTAGGGATAGAAACCCAAAGGCCCACTAAGAATACAACAGGGACATTAAGCAACAGATGCAAATGTAGCATTCTAGAAGACACAATTCCTGTGAAATAGATGCCCTTTAGTTCCAGGAAGGAAAGAACAACAAAGTAATCTTCCAGTGTTCTCCTACTGCATAGGTTTAAATAGCAAAATATGTTAGAACAATGAGAGTTCTTTAGAATAATAGTGTGAAACTCAGATAGAAATGGATCCCTTGGGCTACATATTGACTTAGAAGACCACAAATTAACATCATCTGTAATATATTGCATTTTTATTTATTTTGTTAAACATTTTCCATTTACAAAGTTTTAAAGGCATAAAATTAATACTTATGCATTAGAGTCACAAGCTAAAAAATAATTATATAGGAAAAAAGTGTGATGATTTGAGCAAGGAAGGCCATCAGCAACATTTAAATGGAATGTTTTTTGTATGGTTTTATATAGTCTGGATTCCTGCTTTCTTCAATGTTAGGGCTTTGAATGTTTTCTTCTATCCTCATATCCTTGTCTTCTTTCAGCTGTTATTTCATTTTATTGACAAAGGGAGATTTGACAAAATATTGGCAGGTGGTTCAAAAAATAGATATTTCTTACACATTAAAAGATAAAATGGTATAGGTATTATTAGGTATATTATGTCTAAGGCATTGCTTTAAAAGCAGGCTTGCTGTTAATCACTGAATTATGGAACAAAATGATTGAAATTGTTCTAAGCTTTAAAAAAAACAGTAATATATTAAAGCTGCATGCTTAAATTGCATCTTCCCACTAACCAGAATGTTTCTGGGTAAAAAAATCAGCCTAATCCCATGAAGCAATTAAGAAATAGTTTCCTAATGGAGCATACATATGCCTCTTAATTTACCATTTGATTTTTACAGTAAATGCTACTTAATAGATTCGTTTTTATCTCCCTTCAGATCTTGTAGTTATACTTTCATTGTACTCTTCGCTTTTGTTGTTGTTACTGTTTTGTTTTTAACAATAAACTTTTGTTTGCTGAAACCTCTTGAGAATTCACTTCCAATCTGACAATTATTAGAGGGAAAGGCGATCTAAAAATGTATATCTGGAGTTAGTAGCTGACATTGGTAACAGATATTTCTATATAGAGACATATCGAATGGGAGATCCAATAATTTTATATTAATAGAAATATTAGTTTCTCCAGTGCCTTCCAAAAGTAATTTTGCTGTTCTAAAGTATCTTCATCCATAGGCTTGTTATTTGCTTTTCTCATGGCAAGTGTTTATTTCCCTTTCTCTATAGCTTTCTTGAACATTTTCATATATTAAATGCAAGTTCAAAAGAACAATATACATAAACCAACATATCTTGGTTATGGAAGCATAAAATTTAAAATCTCCAGACAGGCATACCAAAAGCATGCTTCATCCAATTTTTCCCAGCCATTGCCTACAAATGAATTGCTTTCTCAAAATTCTAGTACACACATACACGTTTCCCTTGAGAATTTCTGCAATCTACCCAGTGTTGACCTTATTTGTTCTGACTACTAGTAAATTTCTTTCAGCTGAGTGAAAAGACCCATTCCTATTTTTCTTATCAGGAAAGTTCTATGCCTTATAGGCAACATGTTTTGTCTGAAAGTTTTCTCTTCACTAATACCACAAAGAATGTTTCCTAAAGAATCTTTAAGCCATTCCCTAATTTCATGATAGCCATGACTGAGGGTTCTTCTTCTTTGGTGTTCTCACAATTTTGCTGAAGGAGCAAGTGGTTAGACTTGAAGTGATGACTTCAACATAGTGAGAGCAGAAAATAAACACCTGAGGTTTTTGTCACCTGTATACAATTCTGGTCCACATGCCTCTCAGTTTTCCTGTCTCTCAGAAAACTGGATCCCCTTAGCAGTACCATACCTTGAAAAATTGTGAAGTGGACAAATTTATCTTAGAGTTCAGAAACAGCTGATTTGGGGTACCAGGCCCCTAATATAAAGAGATTCTTTCCTATCTCTGTATAATGAAGTCTACTTTTAGGAAAGGACTTGATATTAGCTTATGCCTTAATGTGAACTTATATCATTATGTCAGTTCTAGCTTTATTATTTTGGAGTGAATGACTGACCTTTTCCCTCTTTAAATAAATGTTAGTCATAAGTCAGAGCCATAACTACCAATTTTGTTCACTAGGTCAAGTAGTAAAATCATGTGCTCAAATCACATTTTTAAGACAAATTCCAAATCCAAATACATCTTCATCACTTAAACAGAGAAAGGTTAACAGTACTCTCTAATTTTTGTCATTTAGAGGAAAAGCCCAACAGCTCCAATCTTGTTTTAGCTCTGGACTCAAGAAGTCAGAAGCATTTTCTGGAACCCTCCTCTAAAATTACATTAAATAATAGAAATGGTTAGTAGTCTTGCTTGTACTAGAGGAGTAAAAGGTTAGGAGAGATATATGTTACTTTCCTAATGTACCAATCTTTGATACAATGGAAAGCACTGGATTTTAAGTCATAGGACCTGAGTTCAAATCCTGACTGTCCCTTTAGCTACCTAGGTAATTTTGGGCAAGTAAAAATCCCACTCTGGTTTTCAATTTTCTCAACAAATAAATCAAGAGATTGGACTAGATGGCCTCTGAAGTCATTCTACATCTAAATCTATGATCCTATTAAGTGAAGTAAGTTTCATACCTTTTTTTCCCTCCTTTTCCTAAGAAGATGACCATGGATCATACCTGATGTGGGAAAGTGGTAGATAGAAAATCCCATGCTATTAAAAGGAGAATTACTAAGACCACAGCTAGTTAAGCAGAGATAATCAAAACAAACCCCTGAAAAAGGAATAGAAGCTACAAAAGTTATTCAAAAATGTATATAAAAATTTGTATCCATACATAGAGTGTAGATGGATATCTAGGTGCATATATCTGGAAAGACTGATAGAGGAAAAGGCAGATAGATAAAACCTTTATTAAGCATTTACCATAAGTGAGACAAAATGCAAAGTGCCAAGTATAAGCAAGAAAGATAACTCCTGTTCTCAAGCAGCTTACATTTCCATAGAGGCATAAAAAAAAAATCCCATATTAAATAGCTGGTAATAGGAGAAGGATGTTATGGTGGTTGGGGAAAAAAAAACATAGAGGCCTGGTTCTGGGCAAGTTAATATAAAAGTAGAGCAAAAGGTTCAGGTTTGTGTGCTTGGTAGGAGATTAGGAAGCTATCCAGAGTTCCAGAGGCATAGTCTAAAATGGTGATTGGGAATTGAGATTTAGATTTGGTTCTTGGGAAAATAATACAGTATCTTGCCTATAAAATCCCAGGGTGGTTCCAGGAACTTTTTATGTCTTGACACATGTGTGCACACATATACATACACAGATATATGTGTACACACATGTATGTATTTAAAACTCATGCATATGTTTCCATTCACATAGTCAAGTCAGTCTGATGGTTCTGATTGAGACTAGAATATGAGACATTTAAAAATCATTTAATAGCTATCAATGTTAACTTAGCCATAATATGGAAAGGATGTTTAGCAAGGAAGTAGCATTGATTTAGCTGGGTTAAACTTCCTTGCTTCTATGTTGGCCATTCTAATGTGCTAGTCAGAAAAACAGATTAAACTTGAGGGAGGACCCAGTGAGCCCTCTTGTGTAGGCTTTCATACTTAGGCCGCCAACAAATTACTATAAGCCTAGGTCCTATGGACCAATTAAGATTCGAGAATAGTATCTCTACCATTTTAAAAGAAAAATCTATCTTAACCTATGTGACATGAACTATAAGTAGATGTTACTTCTAACACACTAAATCTTGACATTGCCAAGGGAAATGACATAGTAGCCAAAGTCAAAACCACTTTAGAATATAAACTCACATGGTACAATGTTACAAGAGTATTACTATATAAAAGATTAAGAAAAGGTAGGAAAAAACAATTTTAAGAAAACTTGTAAAGAAAATAAATCTAAGGATATTTATGAATGATACTAGAATAAAGACAATGAGCAGATGAAATATGAAAAATGTTTGCAGGGAATTTCCTGGTAAACCTTTTTTTTTTGACATCAAGGATGCCTCATTTGTATTCCAACATTAGAGTCCCAAATATGCTTATAGAGGAACTATGCCAGATCATCCTTTAGACAACACAATTTTGAGCGCATTGAAGTATTATTTCTACAAGTATCTAAAGGAGGGAAAGATAGCAAAATTATTGGGGGAGGGGGGAATCTCTGACATTATTTCCAAAGGAAAATGAATTAAAGAAGACTTCTGAGAGCCAATATGGTGGACTAAGCAGGAAGTCAATGTAGCACTCAAAGATTCACTTCCAAATAATCATAAAATTGCACCCTGAAACCAATCCTAGAATAGGCAAAAATAAAAATTGGGTGAAAAAATATTTTAGCCCAAGAACCTTGGAAGATCACCAAGAAAAATTTGTCTCACTTGGACAAAAGAGGAATGCAGTCCAGGACAGGAAACATCCCAGTAAGACAGCAGCAAGCCCCACCTCACCAAACCGGTAGGAGATCCTGAGCGCATGTATAGTGGAGCAAGTCAGCCCAATACCAGGACCACTAACAAACCTTTGCATATCCAAGGCAAAGGCCGACTCCAACCATAACCACGTGCTTCAGCACAGCCTAGAGCAAACAGGCAACCACCAGCAGGCAGAGAGCTGTGTGCTTCAATGTAGTCCAGTGGAAATGCAGAACCACTCCACTGGCCTGAGCATAGCCCAGAAACCAGCAGTAGAACCCCTGCTCAGCACTAGGCAAGCTGCCAGAACCCTACAGCCTCCAATAGAGCCAGCTACCCACCACACCCCTTCTCAGCACAACACCAAACATGAGGGTCACCCATGGGTCTCAGGGTAAAATCATTGCAACACCAGCTAAACAGCCAGGGCCTGCAGCCCCTGTAACAATAAACTTGAGACAGCACCCCTTCAACCCTCGTAGTAGAACTCAAATTTAAAAGCAATGGAAAAGGCCAAAAAAGATGAGCAAAAAACAACAACAAAACAGAATATGACAACAAAAATTGATTATGGTTAGTGGGAAGATCAAGACACAAACTCAGAAGGGGAAAACAATGTCAAAACACCTATGGGCAAAACCCCAAAGAAAAATGAGAAATGGTGTCAGGCCCAGAAGAATTCAAGGAAGAATGCAAAAAGGATCTTTAAAATTATATGAGGGAGCAGAGTCAAGATAGCAGAGTGAAAGCAAGTGACTTGCTTGAGCTCTCCCCCAAACACCTCCAAATACCTATAAAAAAATGGCTCTAAACAAATTCTAGAGCAGCAGAAGCTTACAAAAAGACAAAGTGAAACAAATTTCCAGCCCAAGACAACTTGGATGGGTAATTAGAAAGGTCTATCATTCCCAACTGGGAGAGGAATGCAATTTGGCATGGGCGCGTGGGCAAAGCAGGCCTCAACGAACCTGGAGCAGGCCTCAGAGGACTGACTCACAGTCAGCCATGGTGGTTTCCAGACTTTTCAAACCACAAATACCAAAGACAACTTAGAAGCTGAGTGGGAAAGGTCTGTGACTGTGGTGAGAGAGAGGCATGGTCCCAGACCCAGCTCTGGCTTCAGCAAAGAGGCTATGCCTGTTTCTGGAGCTTCCAGCCCACAGACTGAGGGCAAATTGAGTAACTGATCAGAGGGGGATTGCAGGGATTTTTCGCTGATGCTGAGGCAGGATTTTCTTGCTTTGCATGTGCTTGGATTGGGGTCACAGTACTGGGTGATAATCCTGGGGCAAGGAGGAGCACTGGTGTGATAGAGCTTGTAGTGGCAGTGGAGAGGGAATCCTCCTCCCAGTTCCAAGGCAGAAAACAGTGATTGTGGTCCCTCATAGACCAGAGCAAAGGACAGGAAAAGAGTAAACACCTCCCCCTTGATCACACCACCTTGGAAGAACTGAAAATTTTCAGGTTCCTGGAAGTATCTCTGAAAATAGTTGCAGAAAATCCCTGAAGCTTGGAACAGTACATTCTCCACATTGGAAGCAGACCCCTACCTTACAAAGAGTTTATAACTCAAGTAATTGGCTGGGATCATGAACAAACAAAAAATAGTGCAAAAATAGTTAGACCATAGAATCTTTCTTTGGTGACAAAGAAGATCAAAACACACAACCAGAAGACAACAAGGTCAAAGCTCCTACATTCAAAGCCTCCAAGAAAAATATGAATCAGTCCTAGGCCATGGAAGAGCTCAAAAAGGATTCTGAGAAGCAAGCAAGACAAGTAGAGGAAAAACTGAGAGTGATGCAAGAAAGTCATGAAAAACAAGTCAACAGCTTGCTAAAGAAGATCAAAAAAAAATACTAAAGAAAATAACACCTCCAAAAATAGCCTAACCCACATGGCAAAAGAGGTTCAAAAAGCCAATGAGGAGAAGAATGCCCTAAAAAGCAAAATTGGCAAATTGGAAAAGGAAGTCAAAAAACTCACTGAAGAAAATATTTCCTTAAAAATTAGAATGGAGCAATTGGAAGCTAATGACTTTATGAGAAATCAAGACATTATTAATACACACCTGAGAGAAAGTGGTAAGTGTTGATTTTTACGTAAGGTAAATTACTGAGTAATTACTTGGAAGGAAACACTTGACATTAGACTTATGAGAAGATGCAGATGAAATAGATAGTAGCAGCAGTAGCTAAGTGAACTGAATAGAGCATAATTTACAAGAAGTTGCAAACAAAAGATATCAAAGTCCAGAAGAGAAAATCTTTAGAAGTGAGACAGCAGATTATAGGCAGGTAAGCTTTTCAACTGCCTCAATGGTAGATTGCTATTTAAGAAAGAATCTTTACTTAGGTGATGGGGTAGAGAATGAAAGAGATAGCTATTGCTGTTACTTGGGTTTACCTGAGCTTAATGAGAGGAAGGAAATCTCTTATGAATACTTGGTTGCCCTCTGTTGTTCACTCTGGTTGGAGATGGAAAAAAAAAGAGGGACAAAGATGAGATTTATATTTTTTTTTCTGTGAGCTTTTCTCATTGGATGTAAGACTTTATTTTGCTTGATATTAATAGGAAAAAGCAGAATTCTTTCAAGGGTAGAGTTGACTTGTTTTGTCTGTTTTGCCCTGAAAGCCAACTTAGGAGCTTTTTAGTTATTTGGTGTAAGGGTGCTCCTTGTAACCAAATAAGTTTATATTATTTTGTTAAAACAATGTAAAACTTTCTCAGTGCAGTAATAAAGATGACTGAGATCTGAAAGAGCTTGTCATTGCTTTACTAACTTGAGAACAGAAGGGAAGAAATTTTCTTTAGAAAGTAGGCAATAAAGGATAGAAGGGGAGGAACTAGCAAAGAAAAGACTCCCTTTGGTGCAGTTTATTCATGAAGGGTCCAAGCATATGAAGAACTATGGATGGAAGAATAGAGGAAACACTCAACAGAACTCTCAAGATTCCTCTCCAAATACTTTAAAATAACATTTGAAATCTAATCCTAAAGTGGCAGAGACAACAGAAGATCAGGGTGAGACATGGAAATTTAGGAAGTGGGAAAGAGAAATCTGTAATATGGGGGTGGCTGCTGTCCTGGAGCCCACAAGGATGAAACATCAGTGGTAGGACTAGGTGGTAGCAACCGAAGCAGCAGCAGCTTTGGCAGATCTAAAGCAAGAAAGGGTGAGGGGACTTGTCATCTGGTCAGAAAGAAATTATAAAGAAACCTTATAGTAGCATTGGACACAGGACCAGATGCTATTTGGCAACTCCATTGCCTTCAACTGCTTCTGGGTCAGAGTCCAAGGGCAGAAAGGAGCATTTTCAGTCAAGTGAGAACAGAGGCTCTGAGGAACAGTATCACTTAGGAACCCAAGGAAGAAGGGGAGCAAATGAGTAGTAACATTTGCAATCCTAAGGGATCAGGGACCTTTTCTGAGTAAGGACCAGCATGCAGACCAAGACAGCAGTGACCAGTCTTATAGCCCAAGAAGCTTGGGGAATTAGTGAGAAAGGCTCCTCTTGCTCTTGAGAGATGGAGCAGTACACAACGGGAGGTGTCCCAGCAAGCCAGGATCAAGCAAACCATGGGGAGATCCAAAGCCCCAGTGTGGTGGAGCAGGCAAGTGCTAATACCAGGACCACTAAGTGCCTCATGAACAAGCAGGGCAACCAGTAGACACTAGCTCAGAAAACTACCATGTGTGCTGCTTTTCTCTGGCAGCCAAAACTCCTGATGCTTCAGCACAACTTCAGGAAGCATAACTACAGGAGGCACAGATCCAGGCTGGCAGAAATCCTCCAGCAGCCAAATACTGGAGTGCTTTAAAGAAGACTGGGTGAGCAGGCATCTTCCAGGGGCCAGACTCTCCACCTCCATACCTAGAACTCCAGTGTTGCTGACCCAGCTCAACACCAGGTAAGTTGCCAGAACCCTACAGCTTTCAGTTGCCAACACTTGAGTCCCCAGCACACAAAGTCAGTGACCAGGTCCCTGGCCCTCAGCACAGGAAGCTAAGGTCAGTGCTCACTGAGCTCTAGAAGAAGAACTTAATTTTAAAAGCCAGGAAATAGGCAACCAACATGAACAAAAAGCAGACACGGACAGTGACTATAGATTCTTATTATGAAAACAGAGAAGATCAAGGCACAAATTCAGAAGAGGACAACATTGTCACTATACCCACATCTGAAACCTCAAAGTAGAATATGAATTTGTCTGAAGCCCAAAAAGCCTTCCTGGAAGAGCTCAAAAAGGATTTTAAAAGTCAAATAAGAGAAGTAGAAGAAAAATTGAGAAAAGAAATGAGAGATATACAAGACAGAATTAATAGCTTGGACAAAGAAGGACAAAAATTGACTATAGAAAACAAGTCCTTAAATACAATTAATAGAAATACAATTGGCCGAATGGAAAAAAAGTACACTGAAGAAAACAAGTACTTAAAAAGAAGGCACAAAAACTCATTGAATAGAAGAACTCCTTCAAAAGTAAAATGGGCCAAATGGAGGAGGTACAAAATCTAATAGAAGAAAACAATTCATGAAAAATTAGAATTTGGAAAGTCAAGCTAATGACTCTATGAGATATCAAGATTCAATCAAAGAGAAACAAAAGAATGAAAAAATAGAAGAAAACATAAAATATCTCATTGATAAAACAACTGGAAAACTGATCCAGGACAGACAATTTAAAAATTATTGGTCTACCTGAAAAACATGATGAAAAAAGAGCCTAGTGAATATCTTTCAAGAAATCATAAAGGAAAACTGCCTTGAGGTCTGAGAACCAATGTAAAATAGTCATTGAAAGAATCTGTTAATCACCTCCTGAAAGAGACCCCAAATTGAAAATACCAAGGAATATTGTAGTCAAATTTCAAAATTACTAGGTCAAAGAGAAAATATGGCAAGAAATCAGAAAGAAACAATTTAAATATCATGGAATCACAATCAGGATTACCCAGGCCCTTGAAGCTTCCACATTAAAAGATTGGAGAGCATGTAATATGATATTCCATAAGGCAAAGGAGCTTGGACTACAACCAAGGATCAACTACCCAGTGAAATTGAGCATAATCTTTCAGAGGAGGAGATGGACATTCAATAGAATAGGGAATTTCCAAATGTTCCTGATAAAAAGATCAGAGCTCTACCAAAAATTTGATCTTCAAGTACAAGACTATATAAACTATTTGGCAGTCTACCTGCCAAGATAAACCCAGGAAATATATCATCACAATTACAAAACACTTTTCGCATGAAGAAAACAGATCTAAATAATTGGAAAAATATTAATTGCTCATGAGTAGACTGAGCCAATATAATGAAAATGACAATTTTACCTAATTTATTATAGTTATGCCAATCAAACTAGAAAAGAATTAATTTGTAGAGCTATGAAAAATAATAAAATTCATCTGGAAGAACAAGAATTCAAGAATATTAAGAGATCAACAGTGAAAAAGAAATGACAAGAAGTTAACCTAACAGTACCAGAGTTGTGAACTGGTCTAAGCATTCTGGAAAAAAAAAATTAGAATTCTGCCCAAAGGGATATAAAAGTTTGCAGACTCTTTGACCCAGTAATAACACCACTATGTCATTGTTCAAAGAGAACAATGACAGGGGAAAATAATTTATTTGTCCAAAAGATGTTTATATTGTTTGCTCATTTTCCCAGCCTATTAGTTGACTTTTAACATTATGTTAAAATGGGGCTCTGCTTCCAGTGTGGAGGGTATACTGTTCCAAGCTTCAGGGGTTTTGTACAACTGTTTTCAGAAATATTTCTAGGGACCTGTAAGTTTTCAGTTCTTTCAAGGTAGTATCATCTAAAGAGAGATGTGAAGTGTTCCCTAGTCTCCTCACTTGTGCTCTGGTCTATGAGTGACCACAAGCACTCTTTTCCACTCTGGAGCTGTAAGCATGGTCCCCCATCCACTGTGGCTGCAAGATCTGCTATAATAGTGTTCCTTAGGACTATGACCTGGATCTGAGTATGGGCAAAATAACAGAGTTCTGCCTTAATGCTATAAAAAAGACCCCTGTAATCTCCTTCCAATCTGGTTTGACCCTCTTACTGTCTGTAGGCTAAGAACTCCAGAAACAGCAGTAGCTCCTGCTGCTGATTCATTCATTCCCAAGGATTGCTCCTGTTGTTGGGGCCACAGCTGGGCTGGTACAGCCTTTGCTGGACTGGGCTCCACTCTCACCCAGATGTGACAGTCCTTTACTGCTAACCTTCCAATTTATCTTGGGCAGGAATTTGTTTCACTCCATCTTTTTGTGGGTTCTGCTTCTCTGTAATTTGTTTAGTCATTTTAAAAGATATTTGGAGGGATTTGGGGGAGAGCTCAGGCATGTCCTTGCCTTTACTCTACTATCTTGGCTCCACCTATACAAAATATTTACTACAGGGTTTCTCTCTGTCTCTGTCTCTGTCTCTGTGCCTGTCTTTCTGTCTGTCTGTGTGTCTGTCTGTGTGTGTGTGTGTGTGTGGTAGCAACAAATTAGAAATAGGGGCCTGCCTATTAATTGGTGAATGGCCGAAAAGTTGTGGTATGTGATTGTGATGGAATACCATTGTGCTATAAGAAATGTTGATCAGGATAGTTTCAAGAAAGAAAGAAAGAAAGAAAGAAAGAAAGAAAGAAAGAAAGAAAGAAAGAAAGAAAGAAAGAAAGAAAGAAAGAAAGAAAGAAAGA
>NW_020954559.1:1515840-1521791 GCF_900497805.2 Vombatus ursinus
AGAAAGAAAGAAAGAAAGAAAGAAAGAAAGAAAGAAAGAAAGAAAGAGACAAAGAAAGAAAGAAAACAAAAACAAAACCTGGGAAGACATATGAACTGATGTAAAATGAGGTGAGTGGAAGTAGGAGAACATTGTACACAGTAACATCAATGTTGTAAGGATGTATATAAGGATATAAAACACTAAGTGAAAGACTAAGCTACTCATAAAAAAACAATGATCCAAGACAATTCCAAAGGACTCATGATGAAAAATTGTATCCACTTCCAGAAAGAAAACTGATGAATTTGGAGTGCAGAATGAAGCATACTTTTAAAACCTTCTGTTTTTTTTTTGTATTTTTGTTTTCAACATGGATAATATGGGAATATGTTTTACATGACTTCACATGTATATTTAATATCATTATTGTCTGCTTTCTCAAGGAGTACGGAAAGGGCATGATGAAGGGAGAGAATTTGAAACTCAAAATTAAGAAATAAATACTAAAATCTTTTTATGTGTAATTTGGAAATATTTAAGAAACTAAAAAAAATATATTAGAAATATACTTTTAATAAGAAAAGAACTATAGATCAGAGTTGTTAGTTTGTGTGTGTGTGTGTGTGTGTGTGTGTGTGTGTGTGTGTGAAAGTTTCCCCACTCTGTGTGCCATAGAGGTTTAAGGGTGGACTATGATGTTTGTATTTTTTATTGCTCTTATTTTCTATTGAGTAATTATGATTTTACTAATTCTTTCATGTGCCTTTTATTGAATAAAATTATTTGTTTTACTTTTGCCCTACTATTTAGTAAATGTTTTATGTTTGAGTCAATCATGTTACTGAATCTGAAATTTTTTTCATAATGAAAAGATTACATTCTGTGTGCCCAAAAGCTACGTGGCAAGTAGTATGAGTGTATCTCTTGCATACCAGCATTATTTCTAGGATATTGAAAAAGTATTGAGTTATATAGATTTGTGGTTGTGACTATGGCTTTCCTCCCATTCCCACTATATTACCCCTGAGCACTCCATCCCTCATTCTTAGGGAAAGAGAAAACAAAACAAAACAAAACAAAATATATTTTTGATGCAAAGACAAAAGAGTGCTAGCCTCTGTGTGTGGAGTGGTTCAAGATATTAGCCAGACTATATCAAAATTTTAACAGATTCCTTGAAAGCTATAACAACAGAAACAACTTGTTCAATAACCTTCTGATCATTAATATCAAGTGAGTCATAAAACAATGACTGTATCATCACTACAGATATTCACTGCAGAGCAGATTTGGATTTTGTAATAAACTGAATTCCCCACCACTAGAGTAATAATAGCTTAGCATTTATATAATGCTTTAAGTTTTTCAATGTACTTTGAAAATATTAACTCATTTTATTTTCATAATCCTAAAAGTTGGTGTTTTTATTATCTGATTTTTACAGTGGTATTCCACAAATCTGTACTGCTCCTTAAGCAGAGACCAACTTATATTTCAAGCAAGTCTAATTACAACCAATGCTGCAGTGTTCTCTGGAGCATCTGAGTGTTTTCTGAAGTGGTTTTGCCTCCTGAAGAATTTTTCATAGTTCCTTCTTACAACTTCCCTGTAAATTGCTTAGAAAAGTTTCTGTTTGATCTACAAGTACAGTGTAAGGTTCCTGGTTGTGTAGGGAGTTTTTGAAAATGTCTACTTTTCAGCCAATTTACCATTTCCCTCTCTTTTCCTGGTCTCCTGTCAATAATGGTACTGCACTGGTGGTAACTCATTCACTAACCTCAACAAATTAATTAACAACTATCATGTGTATCATAATGGTACACATGGTTCTGGGGAAGATAAAAAGTTGCACCCTCTGTTCTCTGAGATTACAAAACACAGATAACTAAGATAATTGTAATGCACAATATTATATGAGAAATACATTAGAGAGTCACAAAACAAAGTGTGATTTGGTGTCTGAAAGAAAAGGCAGATAAAGTAGAATGGTATAGTGAATGCAAGACTGAACCTGAAATCAAGGGGAAATAAGTTCAGCTGACTGTGACCGTGAATATGTCATATAACTTCTCTAAGTCTCAGATTTATCAGCTATAATAATAAAGATTTGAACTAGATGACCTCCAAGGTTCCTTACAGTCCTAAATTTGTGATCCTATGGTAGGAATAAAATAACATGAAGGAGGGAATACAGACATTCTAGACATAAAGGGAGCAATGTGAATGAAGATATGGAGTATGGGGGGAGGGACAGTTAGGAAGAGAAAAGTTCTGCTTGACTGAAGTGTAGAATGCATGGAAAAAAACAATTATGGATAAGACTAGAATGATTGATTTAGGCTTGGATAGGTTCTTAAATACTAGGCAAGTGAGTGTGAATTTCTTTAGTAGGCAATAGAGGTAAAGTGAAGATCTTTTAGAAGACAAGTGACAAAGTCAGATTTATGCACAAACAATATCATTTATATAAGCCTTGTGATAGCCTTCTTTGGGAGGAAGCAAAAAGCACAGAGAATAGATGACAAACATTGTCATTCACATTTTCTAGTTTCTCTCCCTGACCTCTTGGAGATGGTCTCTCTAAGGTAATCTAGATATCATCCATAATTTCTTGATTTGAACCTGAGAGAATCTCCTTCTCACAACCAAATGGCATAGATAGACAATATGTTATTTGAGCAGCAAACTAAGGAAATTATAGAACCAAAGACCTAGAACACACATTATATGATCATCTAATGTAAGGGTTCTTAAGCTGTGTTCTGGGAATTTGGATGGAGAAAAGTAGATCTTTATTTGCACTAACCTCAAAATGAAACTTAGCATTTCCTTCAATTAGGAATGTAGGCAACAATATATTATTCTAAGTTGTCCAACAACTTTCCAGATTGTTAAAGGATTTCCATGATGTAAAAAAAAATGTTAAAGACCTCAGATCTACTCTAATATTCTCATTTCACATGAGGAAATGGAGGCCCCAAAAGTTGAGGTTATTTTGCTGAGTAGTCACATATTTTGTTCTCCTTTGTACATTAATAAATTTTATCATAAAAGTTTCCCTGAATAAATTGTAGTATCAATCAACAAATATTTAGTACATGGCTACTATATTCCAGGTATTTTGCTAGGTACTAGATATACTAATAAAATGAATTAAACAAGCACTCCTCTCAGAAATCTTACATTGTATTAGAGGAGATAAAATGTAGTTTTATGTAGAATAAAAATAAATAGACTATAAAGTACTTAAATAGAAGGCAGTTTGGAAGGGAAGACACTAGCAGAAGGGAACAACAAAGGCTTTCTGTACAAGGCATTATTTGAACTTTATTTCTGTGAGGTGGAGGTAAGGAAGGAGTGAATTCTGGGTATAGAATAGGGTGAGTAGCCAGTGAAAAGTAAGGGAGAGGAGAGGAATGTCATGTTTAAAGAAGAGAGAAAAGACCAATTTAACTAGATCACAACATGTAAGATGGTAGAGTAATGTATGATGATGCTGCAAAGGTCAGTTGGGTCCATGCTATCAAGAATTTTAAAAGCTAAAGGGAAGATTTTATATTTTATTTAACAGGTAAGGGGGAGTCACTGGAGTTCATTGAGTAGCAGACTGACATGTTTAAAGGGAAATTATTATTTTCAATATTGCGAAAGATGATCTAGAATGGGGGAAAATTTGAGTGAGAGACATAAATTAGGAGCAATAAATAGAATAATTGAAGCAAGAGCTAATAAGGGACTAAAGGAAGCTATTGGTTATACCTGTAGAGAGAAGGAGTCAGATAAATGGAATGTTGTACAGGTAGAAATGTAAAGATTTGGCAAATTATGAAAGAAAGTAAAGAGCTGAAAGTAAGTAAAGTTATAAACCTGAAAGGCAGAAAGAACGACAGAAATAGGGAAGTTAGGAAGAAGGAAGGGCTGAGGTGGGAATGGGAGTGGAGGATATGAGTTACATTTTGGACATGTTGAGTACTATACATATAGATGTCAGTTTTTCTCTTGTGGTGATATTTTACCACTTGTCTTTCCATGACAAGGGCCCTAGATACTATATCTTAGGTATAGTCCTTGTAGTTCAGGGTGATTCTACAAGGCTGCATTATATAAAGAATGTCATTGCCCTAGGCAGGGCTTAAAATTAGGAAACGTATACCAAGGTTCCAGAGAGTTGCTTGTTCTATCTAGGCTAGTAAAGAAAAAGGTAACCAGGAAATGGTCCCACTGACTTCTGCCTATATAATGTAGGGAATCCAACTAGATATCCTCTTCCATTAAAGCTCTGGCCTTTGGGCTTACAGGAATTGAAAAAAAAAAGATCAACACACTCAAATTATTAGAGGAAGGGACATTTTTTGATTCCCAAATGAGATTCTAGTTCATTTGGGTCAAAGTAAGAATTTGGGAAGGCTTGACTGTCTTAAGTCTTCAAATGCTCAGCTAAGTGAGAAAAATATATAAAGTATGAAGGGCAGCTAGGGGGCACAATGCATAGAGCTCCAGCCTTGGAGTCAGGAGGACCTGAGTTCAAATCTCAGACCAGACACTTACTAGCTGTGTGATCCTGGGCAAGTCACTTCACCCCAATTGTCTCTCCAAAAAACAAGTGTGTGTGTATGTGTGTGTGTATGTATATATGTGTATATATATATGTATATATATATATATGTATATATAAAGCAAAATGACAAGTATTTCCACAGCTTATTTTTTTCTTTGAAATACAGATTTCCCCAGTATATTAAGAGAATTATACAGGACAGAAAAAAAATCCCTCCTTTTTAGTCACTCCTTCCAAAAATTAAAAATGAAAGAAAAAAATCTCTGACAGTCATGTAGCTTTTGACTCCAAGATTTTTCAGTGACCCTCTGAGAGTCATTACTCTGCATCCTGGAGAATATCCATGGTCACATTTAGACACCTTGCAAAAAGGAAGAATGTTTTTTTAATCTATTAATTCTTGGAGATACCTCCACAGGTATAGGGCAGTCTCTCATCTAGAGTACTGGAAAAAATAATTGTTCAGAATGAGTTCTTGTCCTTTTACTGGCCAGTTTTACTTACATATTTTCTCCTTTTGTTTTTAAAATTTGTCATCTTTAATTTTTTTTTTTTAATCTTGGCAGTCTTAGGTAAAAGCAGAGAGCCTGACCATTGTTGTACCCCACTGCAAACAGTCCTTAAAAGAAGAGAGCCCTGGATTTCATACTGAGGGGAATAAGTTTGTATTTGGTTGATAAAGTTTGGAAATAGGAAAAATTCAGGGTATTTAGTGGGATGTTAACTGTAAAAAATATGAAATACTCTTTTTTTTATTTTTCTGAAGATCAATAAAATTTAGAAAATTTCTTGTATTTGTGATAAATATCTTGTCATAAGATAAAAGCAAATTCAGTAATTGTCTTTCCTACAGATAATGATCCAATACTGAATGATTATAAGATACAAATGAAATTTACCAGGAGTAAAGAAGGCTTTATAAATATCTTATTCCTGAACATAAATGTGAATACTTTATGCTTTTTGAAATGTTTAATACTTTATAGTCAAGGACACTTAAGTTTCTTTTCTCCTGGCTTACTTGGACAAAACACACTGTTGAAATGTAGCATTCTTTTAGCTAGCTTACCTCTTGCATTCACACCTGGTGGTCATAGTCAATGTGTTTCCTTTTGGTAAGGTTAAGTGATTGTCATAGATATGGGACTGGATTTGGTTGAAATCAGGAATTGGTTTAAGATCTGCCTCTGACCAAACTGGTTCTGTGTACGTGACAATGTGAAAATCATTTAATGTCCCAGTGGTTTGGACAACTTTCTATGCAAGGTGCCTATCACATAGTAGTTGCTAAATAAAAAGTTATTAATTAATTGACTTTAAGTTTTGGACCAGTTGCTTACCTACATTTATAGATGGATTTTCCATTTCCCCATCTGGAGTACCTCACACGGATTACTTGACTAGATTCTCT
>NW_020954559.1:1521801-1626450 GCF_900497805.2 Vombatus ursinus
CTCTTTTAATCTCTGCCTGTCTCACTTTACACACACTCACACATACAATGCCATCAAGATGTATTAATAATTTTAATGGCATAAATTTAATATGAAATTCATTTTAGAGAGGAAGAAAATGGAAGGATAGATGATAGCTGAGTTTTATTATTGTATCTCCTGATAGGATTCATCATCTGGATTTATATTAATTAATTGAACTCATCACCTTGTGGAATTATAATTCATTATCTTTGGGGAGTAAAATAAATGAGCTAATAATTATAAAGCCAATAATGTTAGTATATGTCTAATGCTTTTTGTCCTAATAGTAAAATGCTTTCATAGGTACAATATATAATTATCTTCACAGATTAACCATATCAATTCACAAAGCATTTATTAAGTGCTTACTATATTCCCTTCACTGTACTCTTATGGGATACCAGGAAAGACAAAACTATTCTCTGCCTCCAAGGAGCTCACATTCTAATGGGGAAGACAACATGTGTATAAATAAGAACATACAAAATCCATACAGAGTATATAGAAGGTAACCTTAGAAGGAAAGGTACTAGCACATAGCCAGATAGGGAAAGTCCTCCTGCACAATGTGAGATTTGAGCTTAGTCTTGAAGGAAACTAGCATATTTGAAAATCAGCAATAAAAGTACATGACAGGATTTTTTTTTCTTTTTATTTTAAATATTCTGTTAACAGTAATCTTGGAAGTTATCATTTTTCTCAATTAATAGATGAACAGTGACAGTTATAGAATTAATATCAGGAACAGGACTGAAAATAGATTTTTTTTTAAAATATATAATTCAACAGACTTAACCATCAGATAGATAATATTCTGATACAAATTTTGTACATCAAGAAAAAACCAAGTTTTATTCTATATATTATTACATAAAATTATTGATGTAAATGACAAACATGCCAAAATCCTCATTTCTATCTGAAAATCATTTATACTAATATATCAATTTGGTTATTATTTACCAGTTATTTAAATTCAATTAAAAGCAGAAGAGAGAAGGGAGAATTCAGTATGCAAGGAAAATGTCCAGCAATTTCATTCCCATGAGAAGGTAAATTATTAGAGAGACAGCATCGATATGTTGAGACACCATGTTTTCAAATCTTGCCTCGGTCACTTACTAGTATTGGCCTTGGTGACCAATTAACCTTTCTGTGCCTCAGTTACCTGAACTACAAAATCAAAAGTTTGTATTCAGTGCCCTTTAAGATACATTCCAGATCTAAATATATCATCCTATGTCTCTTGGATATATAATATCTTACCGAACAGGAGTTTCAGGAGCTTTTTTTCATAAGACACACAGATTCTTATGATGAGGGATTCCAGGGATACCATTTAATTTCAGTTAATATCTTACTTTTAAATTAGTCTTTGTTGTGATCCTGAATTTCTGGTAAATTAGAATTTCTTTTTAATTTGGAGATTCTTTTCATATTATATTATCTACCTAATTTCCAGTTTCTTAAGAATAAATAACTTTAGGAAGCAATAGAAAATATTGTCCATATATACAATCTCACTGTTAATTTAAATCTAGCCAGAACTAGGCATTCTTATATAGCATCATTGATTCAGCAGTGGAAGGGACCTAAGAGTTTGACTAGTCAAAACCTCTCATTTTACAGATGGAGAAAGTAAGGTTCGAGGAGTTTTATAAAGGTCACACAGTTAGTTAAGTATCAGAAGGGGAATTTGAACACAAGTTCTCTTACTCTATAATCTTTCTACTGTGCCATACTCTTTCCCCTATTTTCTTCCTTTGAAAACATAACTGACATGCTAGTATTTTTAACCTTGACTTTATTTTGACTTTTTGACTCCTCTCATTGCTACCACTCATTGCAAGTTCAACTATGTTAATCATACTCTGACATTCCCAATACATTCATGTTGAATGCTTATCTGGCTCAGCATCCTTCACAGTAATTCCAGGTTTCAACTTCATTTCTGTGTTGCTGCATCCTTTTCATCATTTGATGCCATGCTTTGACATTCCAAATTACATAATAAAGTAGCTAGTAAGTTCCTCAGTGGACATCTAAGCTAAACCTTACCCACACATCACCCCTAAAAAAATTCCTAAATCATAGTCATCCAGTCTTCTCTTGAAGATCTCAAAAAAAGTCATCACCTTCCACTATAACACTTAATGAAATCTGAACAGTTCTAATTCATAGGAAATATTTACCCAAATCAATTCTTAAATATGTCCATGCAATATTCTCTTATTTCTCCTAATTCTCCTCACTGAAACCAACTACAATCCCTTTTTTTCCTTCCATAGGATAGCCCTTCAAATATATGAAAATGGTAACTGTATAATATTTTCCTACCTCTAATATTAAAAAAAAAACTTAATTCCTTTAAAGGATCCTCATATAATACGTGTTCTTGCTAGCTTTTTGACCTTGGACAACTCATTTCACCTCTGTCAGTTTTCTTATCTATAAAAAGGGGATAATAAAAGCTTTAATATTTCAGGGAGGTTGTAAGGATGAAACAAGATAATATGAGTAAAATGTTTTGCAAACCTTAAATTGTTATATAAATACTTGATAATAATAATAGTAATAATAATAATACATCTAGGATGATAGTTGTGAAAGTAACAATAGTAATAATAATTACTACTACTAGTAGTACTACTACTAAATCCCAGCTGTACTCTTCTAGGAATGTTTCAGCTTGTCCATGTTTCCCTAAAATACGGTATGTAAAACTGAACACAGTGCTAAACATAAATCTTCGATATAATATAGTATAACAAAACTGTTTTCTCCCGTATCTGGACACAATGCCTGAAATTTTGGATAATAGCTTTCTTAGCTACCATGTCAGACCACTGATTTTTCATATCCCAGATCTTCAGATTGATGTAAAAAAAGAAAACAAAAGAAAACAAAACAAGAAGCAAAAATAAACAAAAAAAAACCTATGCTGTTCCTATTTTGCCACCATTAGACCTAATTGTAAAACGGGCTAAAATATGGATAATAGAAACTCTTGAGTCAATCTTGTTGATTGAAACATAGATATTAAGTACCTACTATGTGTCAGACACACTTTTGGGTGGTAGGGATACAAATAACACATTTAAACCACAAATATCTTCACACAGCTCTCTCAAATTTGAGAATAAACCCTGAAAATAATATTTGGGAAATTGCAGACACTATGACCAATTATTCATATACTCTCTGGACGTTACTAAAGGAGGATGAGAGTATTAAGTCATTGGCTCAAATTAGTAGCATAACTACTTACCCCCCCCACTTCAAAGCTTTCAAATTTTATCCATATGGTTGTTTCCTTCATTGCTGCCAGCCTCAGAACTAAAGAATCACAGAATCTCCCAGTCATTTGGGACCTTGTTGGTTAGCATTCCTTGCAAAACATTCCTGGTAGGATTCCCAATACAAAATATTTAATCTCTGTTAGAAATCTTCCTGTGAGGAAGTGAGTGAGAAGGCTACTTCTTGAAGCATCCATTCTACTTGCAAGTAACTCTAATTTTTGGGAAGTTTTTCCTCACATTAAACATAAATATACTTTGTACCTTCCATCCATTGCTCCTAGCTTTTCTTGAAATGCCGAACAGAACAAGCTCAACCCCTAACATGATTTATTTTTTTCCATGTTATGACACTGTCCCAAAGTTTAAAAGTCCTTGGGTTGTGGAGTTAGTTCCAACTTCTAAACTTCCGGGAGGCTAATTTGACTCATTATTAGATATGAACTATCAAGACTACTCTGAAGAAAAACCAGTGAAGTGAACAAAGTTTACCCTATGTCCTAGTGGAACGTTTGTTCTGACTAAACTATATCCCTCAACTGGTGCCTGGCTTTCTGGGGATTACCTATTTTCCTTTTTTTTTTTTGGCTAGGCAATGAGGTTAAGTGACTTGCCTAGAGTTTTACATGTCTCAGGACAGATTTGAAATCAGGTCCTCCTGAATCCAAGGCTGGTGCTCTATCCACTGTGCCACCTAGCTGCCCCAACTTATATCTATATCTATATAGATATATAGATAGATAGAGAGAGAGAAAGAGAGAGAGAGAGGGTGTGAGGCTAACATTTATATCGTGCTTTAGTGGTTGCAATGAATCTTACAAATATCGCCCATTAATTTGTTCATTTATTTGTTTGTTTACTTGCAAATATTTAATTCTTGTGAGGTAGGCACTATTATTGCCATTTTACATATGAATTAGCTGAAACATTAAAGGTTTAAATGATTTGGTGAAGTTTACACAGCTAATGTCTAAAGCCAGATTTAAGCAAAGGTCTTCCTGAGGTTCAACACTCTATTCGTTGTACCACTCATCTGCCTCAAATTGATAGTCTGCATAAGATACATCTATCTACTTAATTGAGAACATAAAATTTTCCTAACACATAGGCTTAAATAGAACATCTTAAAGATATAGAGGTGGGTTGTGATTTAATATTTGTAACTTAATGATACTGCCACGACCTACAGAGGAATCATAGCTATATCATGTGTACAGTCCTCAGGTTGTGGGGTTCCAACTTTTACACACTTGGAAGCTAATTTGACTTCTTATTAGATATAAATTATCAGAACTATTCTAACAATAATGAAGTAGATAACAATTTATAGGGATGCCCTTGCTCAGTTTCTTTCAATGAGCTTCTTCATCCTTATGAAATTTGGATGTGAAAATGAAGGCTCAATGAACACACCAATCATATTTTATTACTCTGCCAGTTGAAGGTAGTGACTTTAGAATAAAATGAAAAATATCAGAGATGCACAGCTAGGTGCGAAGATGATGTCAATGAACAGGATTTTGATTTTTATATCATGTATTAAGATATAGAAATGATAGGTTCTTGGCCTAGGAAGAAAATCTTTTCTTAGTGACTTAGAGATGTAATCAACAGCACTTTAAGCTGAAAATACAGGGGGACAACCATGTACAACTCCCAAGCCAGATCCCAGAGGGAGTAGCAATATGGCCCAAGAACTATAGTAGTGGAAAAAGAAAAAAAAATTGTATTTCAGAGGACACAGTACCAAGAAAACAAAACAGTATGTGTGTGTGTGTGTGTACACACATATATACATGTTTATATATACATACAAATATATTGGTATGCATTTATATGTATACAATAAATATAATATGTATAAATAATATATACACAATAATATACAGAATATGGTTAATGACCAAAATGTACTTGCAATCTAATGAAAAGAGGTATTTTTTTTTCATTTTTCAGGGTGTTAGGTAAAACCTCAGAGTTGTTTTGATTTCATTTCTCTTATTATTTGTGATTTAGTGCATTTTCCACATGGCTGTGAATACTTTGCAGTTATTTTGATAAATATATGTTCATATCTTCTGACCATTTATATATTGAAGAATGTCCAATAATTAAATATATTCATTTTACACACTAATATATTGATTTGAAATGGTGCAACCATTTTGGAAAACAATGTGGAATTACACAAATAAAGTGAGGAAAATGTCTGTACCCATTATACACACTTACTAAGTTCTTCCTGTGCACTGGTCATTTTGTTAGCCATTGAAGATACAAGGACAAAAACAAAACTGTCTTTGCCCTTAATGTGCTTCCATTCTATGAAGGGAAACAATATGTGTACATATAAGTCCATAAAAATATATAAAATGTAAATACAAAATACTTAGGTTATGTATAGTAGGTCAAGGGTGGGTACAAAAGTTATATTTTAGAAAGTTGCAATTGAACTAAGCTTTAAAGTGAGAGATTCTAAAATGTGTAAATATGGAAGGAATGCATTCCAGGCATGTGGGTCAGCCTCGATGTGCAAAGGCATTGCTATGGAAGACGGGACATTGTTTATGAGCAACAGAAAGTAGGCCAGTTTGGACTATAAAGTACAGGTAGTGGAATAATGTGGGGAAAGTGCACAGTAGCCAGATTATAACAGGTTTTAATACCAAACAGATCCAATTTTAATGACAAACATTTTCAAATAATTCAGGGCCTAGTGGAAGAATGAATACTTATACTCTTCTTGGGACCCAGAGGAAAGAGCTAAAATCAGTGAGACTCAGAGGAAAGAGTTTTTGGCTTATGTGAAGAAATATTTCCTAATAATTATAGCTGAACAAAGGTAAGGTATGCATAGTAATGAGGGGGTTAGTTACCTTTGACCTAAGGTCTTCAAGTGAATTCCTGATATTCACTTCTCAAGAATGTTTTAGAGGGAATTCAGGTTTGACCTAGACCATATAACCTTTGCCTTTCCTTCCAACTCTTAGATTTTAGGAATCTTCCCTATTCTACCAACAGATTACACTAGTCTGACTCCTCATAACTTTATGAAAGAAGAGGATATTCAAATCCTGATAAATGACTTCAACAAGATATGTTTCTCATGGCCAACTTTGTAATTGACAAACCTGCAACAAAATAATTTTGCTTTATGTGCTCATAATATGGAGTTTGATGAAAGTTAGAGAAATGATGCTGAGAGAAATATAGTGAGCCTAACCCAATACTAGAATACATCTGTATGACCCTATTTAAACTCCTAGGCCTGTTTCCTCATCTACAAAATAAGATAATCAGATTCTACAACTACTTTTCTTAACCAGCAAATAAGTTTTCAGAAAAGATATACAAACAGAATAAAACAGATAGAAGGGAACTCTAAGTCAAAAGTGGCCTGGGTCATAATCTCAGAGAAGCTAAAAAAACAAATGTAAAGATGGATAACTGCTAGCATGATTCACAAGTAACAGAGTCCAATAGTTTTCAGTGTCACTTTGAATGGATGTGTTGGCATGGTGAATTTGCTAACTCTGGCATCAGTAAAATATGGTTTAAATTCTTTATTATGTATAAGATGTCCTTTTAATAATAACCTCTCTTGATTTCACTAAGGAATTGCTGTTTAAGCTCTTTGGATAACTTACTAATTCTAGTAGATAATGAAAATTATTCAGGAGAAGCATTCACAATTCTTTCAGCTGTAGATAAAAGATATCTGGTAGAAATTTAGCTCTTTAAGAATTTCTTTTTCTTAGCTGATCAAGGCAGAGACCACCAGCCTGGCCTTGAAATAAAAAGTCCATGCTGTCACCTATTTCTCTATCCTTCTACAAGTTTTGCCTTATTAGTCTTTTGCCCCAATTCCAGAAGATGATTAATCCAAGTTACCTGCAAATGATTAATAAACATTTTTTCTATGTAGTTAATGACTCATAATGATAATGGGTTTCCCTTCACCAGAAGATTTTATATTTTAATGATTGAATAGTACCTTAAAGCAAAAGGAACCCTTTTAAGTGTTAAAAGTTCAGGCACTACTGAGGGTCCAATTGAAGAGACAATTTTTGACAAATAAGGTTTTCTTGACATCCCTCAAATTGCACTAAATGTTTGTTGGAGACAAAATTTTTTAATGTTTTTTTTTCCTTATAATTTAAGATTCTTTTTAATGAAGTGCATGTAGCAATATCCAGATGTCAAAACAGTTTTTTTTAATGAAGTTGTAAACCCTACTATGGAAATGCAAGATAGTCAAGATGTTCATAGGTGGACTAAAGGTTAAGCTCCAATTTGTGTAGCTGTAGGCTTCTTCCATGTTCCCTGTGACCAAACAACCAAACTTTAACAGCCAAAATTCAGAAGTCTCTCTGACCTTTCACATATCTCAGGACTTTGACACTTCCTCCATCTATTCAACCTTTAAAAGCAGGAGGTGTCTGTTTGGCTGTTGTCCTTGGACAAGCAAGCTATTAAAATTGTACATTTCTTTAGGGATTTCTCAAATATACTTCACATCCAGTATTTCATTTTTTTTTTTCAAAATCACGTGCATTATGAAGAGATCTAATTGGAGACCAACTAAATTTCAATGTGAGGAATGATAGCCATGGAGCTCTTTGAGACCAGATATGGTGGGAATAATATATTTTCAAATATAATGATCCTAGGTTATAGGTGGCCATTAATATTATCAAGGACATCAGAATCCCATATTTAGGTTGTTAATGCTTTTGCTGAAAATTAAAAATTTAGGATGAATGAAAGTGAATATGATATATCTGTGTTTTAGCACAGTCTTAATGTTTCCACTTTGTTGAATTGAATTGGAACTTTTTTATATACAAAAAAGTTTCACAATTAATGTCAATTTAATGATTATAACATATCAACTCCCAACTGAAGCCAGTATATTCTTTCGATACATAAAAATTACACTCATTAACAGAGACAGGAAAAGGGATCATCTTGAAATTATTCCATTTCTTCATGCAGTATTATCATAGGTGAAGTCTCCTAAAGATATTATAGAGCAAGTTTTTTCAAAAGTCATTACTCATTTGATAAGCTATTTCATGCTTTTTAAAATTACTTTTTACTAGGTGACTGCAAGTAACATTTGACCCAGAAATATTGTCAGAATTCCTTCTATCTTCAAATTCCTGGACTAAATTCTTTTTTTTTTCAGCCAAAGACAAGGTTTGTTATAACATCCATCGTATTAGGCAGACTCTTAAGGAATTTGAGCATGGGTAAGCAGTGGCTAGATTATAAGAATCTAAGCCCCTGGACTAAATTCTACCACAAGATGATGCTACCACCACAACATGTTTATTCTTACAAGGTCACATCTGGGCCTTTGAATTGTTTTCAATGAAAAAAAATCAATTAAACACAAGTACCTTTTGTGTACAAAGTTTTACCTCTAGTAGGTATTGACAGGGAAAGATCCAAAGATCAAAAAAAAATAGCAGCAATAGTACATGACTAATAGCTGATACGAAAGACAGGACATAAACAAAAACAACTACAATAAAAAACAGAATGTGATAAGTGCACAGGAGAGAACACAAATACCTATTTTTTTTTTTAATTTTTAGGCAATTGGGGTTAAGTGACTTGCCCAAGGTCACATAGCCAGTAAGTGTCAAGTGTTTAGTCTGAGGCCAGATTTGAACTCAGGCCTTCCTGACTTCAGGATCAGTGCTTTATCCACTGCACCCCAACTGCCCCCTGAGAATACAAATATCTAAGAAATCCAAGAAAGAAGAAGGAACTACCATTTGGGGTAGATCATTATAGAGATGGCATTGAAACTCGGCCCTTAAGTATGGGTAGGGTCTGCAAAGGAAGAATTGAAGCAATAGACAATTGAAGACTGTTCTGTTTCAGGGAGAACAGGGAGAGGAGTTTAGGAATGGGTGTAAGTTTATGAGGTAAGGTCAGAATTGGCACCAACTGTTTACTAGCCTGTGTCTATCTATATATGCCCAAAGTATTACAGAACACTTTTATAGCAATTGCAAATGCAAGACCTAATGTACCTTATAGTTTAGTTTATGTGGTCATATAAAAGCAAACACTTATATAATCATTGAAACAAAACATGAGGTCTTGGAATAACTGAAAGTACAAATTGAATCCACAATATGTTAAACAAAGGAATATGTATTAGCGCTTTTTCTCTCTTTTCTTTTTATAGCACCTTTCCTCTGAAGAACTATACAACAGGACTTTGATTTTTTTTTTTAATGGAACATTCTTTAAGTGATATCAATTTAAAAAAGTACGTTGTAATGAAGGAGAAGCAGGAAGAGAAACTAAATTAAAAAAAAAAAGAGTACTCAGCCTACTCTGTTTTGGAAGATCAAATTGAGTCTTCTCCTTGAAGTCGTCTCTGCCTGTCAAGACAGTAATAATTTCTCTAAATTTATGTGTTATGTATTATTCTAAATTTATGTATTATTTGTAGACTATTCCACATATTCTTAGGTTTCTATAGTTCTCTAGTTGTTTTACATATTTATTTCATAGATATGTTTTGTCTCCACAGATGAATTATGATTTTTTTTAAGAGTAAGGACTGCCATGGCTGCTTCACCTGTATCCATCCACAAATGCAAACAACAAAACTGAAGAATCAGTGGGCACTTAATACATGAATATGCAGTGAATATACAAGGGCAATCCTATGAGGGAGATGAATAATCCATCACAACTTTAGGTTACTAATCTTGATTTCCCTATTTTCCATCTGATCCCTTTTGAAAGGCAGAGAAAGAAAGACAAAAAAAAAGAATAAAGAACTGTAACTCTCACTTCTTGAACTCTGATGGTGGATTTACTCTAGTTACCCTAGTATGCTTTCCAGTTTCTGAAACTATAAATGCTTAAGTCTTTGCAATCATAATTAGATATCATTTTATCATTATACATTAAAATGAAAATCATATGACAAATGCAAAGTTATACAGCAAATACAACACAGTTCCAGAAAAAGTTATGACTTTCATTTAGAATGCATTATTGATTTATATAAACAAAACAAAACAAGAACAACTGTACACAGTAGACAGAGTTCTGTCCTCAGAAATAGGTAGTTTTGAGTGCAAGTAATGCTTTAACACACTTCAATTAGTTGACCCTGAGCAAGACACTAAATCCTCAGTGGTCCAGGAAAAACTGCATTGGTGGAGAGTTCTTGCATAAGGAAATCCTGCATGGATGAAACAATAGGTCTTATCTAAAATCTGACCTAATGAGAAAACAGTAATTTATTTTTAATATTGTTCAAATGCTTTGTTATTATTCCTTTTCTCTCTCCTTCTCCATTCTCTTCCCTTCCCTTCCCTTCCCTTCCCTTCCCTTCCTTTCTCTTCTCTTCCCTTTCCTTTTCTGTTTTCCTTCCTCCCTTCATCCCACCCTTCTTCCTCCTTTCCTCCATCCCTCAATTTCTCCTTCCCTCCCTGTCTTCCTCTCTCCCTTACTCCAACAATCCCTTCCTCCTTCCGTCCGTCCTTTCTTCCTTCCTTCCTCCCTATCTCCTTTCTTCTGTCCTTCCCTTTCTTTCTTCTCACTGGTCTACAGAAAACCTTTATTTTTTTTAATAATGGCCAAAATAGCTGCCTAAAAAGAGATAACCTGTCTCTCGCATATTTTTGTCCAGCAAAACCTGGAAATTTCCACTAGACTGAATAATAATCCAGAAATGTTATGATGAACCATAGTAAGTCACTTCTGAATTCCCAGAATTACACAAAAAGCCAGCCAGCAAATCACAAGTAATAAGAAAAAGTCATCAGCAAAACCACCACCATCACAGGCTAACGAAGCTGAAGTGCAGAGATGTCTAGCTCCCTAGTTTTCTGCTTCAACAGCACTTCTTTAGAAACTACAGATTTTCATTTCTCAGTTGTAGCCTTCTTTTGTTACATCTCCTTTTCACTGCTACTACCAAATACTCATCCAGTATACCATCTGCACTGCAGCTATCTGTAAACCTTAGTTACCTTCTCAGCCACAGCCTCCTCAGTACTGGCTCCCTCCATCATAACCTCCCCTTTGTAAAAGGGATAGAAATATTATTAGGACTTAGAGGCAATGATAAAACAACAGATCACCCTAGTGTTTAATGATGCTTGTGTCTATCAGATCATGATTTCTTGCTTTGAATGGAAAAATGCAACACTGAAGAATTTAGCCAAATATTTTCTATTTCAATCCCATGAGGAGTAAGAATATGTTGTGATACCGATGCATCTCAAAGCCAATAAGGCAGCTGAATTTTCTTACAGGGCATACACACACACACACACACACACACACACACACACACAACCACACACACACGCATGCATGCATGCACACACATACAGGTAAAGTGGGTAAAATGCAATGGACAATTCTCTGAACTTGGAGAAAAACAAAATCAGTTATTATTGGAATTAAGCAAATGGGCAAATGACAAAAAAAATGACCCACAACTGGATGAACAGGTTAATGCATGAAAAGACACATAAGACCATGCAATCAACCTGTGCAAAACATATCTGCCCTCACCTTCCTATTCTGCTATAGCACACTATCTTTTTAATAAGCATTCCCTTGGAGACAGTGACAACAACTGGGCTTCAACCTGGTTTCCCCCAAAACTATCAAGTATCACTCCTGACTCTTTGGTAGTGCATGAATATTTTGATTATTTGATCTTTTCATAAGCTATACCAAACACAATAGTATTTCATCCCAATAAAGTGATTTGGTGATGATGGCAGAAAAAAAAATTGGAACTAATCATACCTGCCACTGATATCAGAGGACTATAACGAGGATTAAAAGAACTGAGAGGTAGAAAAGCTCTTTGAAAATTGTAATGTAGAAAACAAATACAAAGAAGCATTATCGTTATTTTGCATGCTTATGACTAATCCTCTGTATTTACACACTTAGAATTATAAATACAGGAGCACAAATATACTCAAAAACATTGTTTTATGTGGGTTTGTATGTGTGCATTTTGAATGTTATGTCTTTAAATAGATTTACTAAAAATGTTCTGAAGACAACATAATCCACATGGTTTAGATTCATTTAAACACAAATGATTAGAATCTAGCCCAATTTGAAGTACCATTTATTATCTCAAATAGTTTGATCTTTTTCAATAATGAAATAAAACTAAAATTTACTGGTTTGGTTGGAAATAGGATGTTCTGGTTGACTGGATTTTCTTATTAATGAGGTTTCCTTAGTTCCCCATTTGTTTCCCTTGTTTCCCCCCTTTTATTCATTTTGAATTTCCCTGGGCCCTAGTTCTCATGAGATTTGGTTTTGACAGTCAATTTTTCCCCCTTTTTACTGATCACTTTCAATCCTTTAGACTGCAGGTATTTTTCTAATCAATCAGCCAATCACAGTTTTTAATCTAACATCTAACTGTGCAGGAACAACTCATTGTATTCACTTCTTTATGAACACTTAGAATCATAAAGTGCTGTTACTTCTGGAAAGGACCATAGGATTCAACCCACACTCTTTAGAAGCATTGCAAGTGAGAGCCAAGGAGTTGAAACGACTTTATTCTGTGGGATTATGGCACAGCTGGGAACCAGAATGAGATCTACTGAGTCCCAGACGAATGAGACATCCCAGAAATAGATCCTAGGATCATAAAGGTATGCATTTAAGAGACCTTAGAGACAATCAAGTACAACTTTTCTTTCACAATTGAAGAAACAGGCCCAGAAAGATAAATGACTTTCTTGAGATCATAACAAACAGTGAGTTAGGGTTTGAATACATTTTTTCTTTTTAAAATTCTTCCAAATGATGTGACTGTAAAAAAAAAAATTGCAATCAGAGTCAGGATCTAAGCTGAAATCCTGGCTCTGCCACTTAACTAGCTATATGACCTTGGACAAGTCAATTGACCTCTCAGTTTCCTCACCTGTGAAATTAGGTGATTTGACTACATGATTTTAAAAGTCTTTTCAGTTTCAACTTTAAATCCTGCATCCAGTAATTGTCCCCTGATTAAACTAAGTAAATTACCAGATGTAAGTTTGGTGGGTTTTCCATTCTATCCATTTTCTAGATTGTATTTGCAGTTGGAATTTTAGACCAACATAAAATTTTAAAGGTGGAAAGAACCCCAGAAATCTCATAGTCCAAATTCTTGAAACAAATTGAAACTCATAAAGGTTAAATAAACTGTCCAGAGTTATATGGTTAACAAATTGTCAAAGCCAGGTCTGAAACCCTGGCGTCTCAATTCAGGGCTCTTTCCATTACACCAGATTGTTGACCAGAAGCATTTTCTAATATCTTGCATTTTTTGGCATTTTTTTTCCAGAAGTAAGTTAATTAAGTGTCTATGGTATTTGTAAAATGTAAGCATTTATGTTCTTGGATGTTCTGGCATTTTGTCTAGACTTCTCCTTTACAATTATCCTCATATCTATTTATATACTTTTTATCAGGGGTTTAGAATTGGAAGGGAGCCTCAGAAGTTATCTGGTCATTTTACTGATGAGAGAAAATATACTTTACTGAAAGCTCCTTGAAGGCAAGGTATAGTTTTTTTGTTTAGTGTTGTATGTTTCACACTCCATAAGAATTTGACAATTGAACATTATTAATTATATTGGAATGAAAACCATATCTTACAAATATAGCAATGGCAAAATGGCATGTGAGTTAAAATAAGTTCATTGACCCTTCATTGAAATAATTACTGACTTACAGACTTCAATATTACTCATAAATACAGAATATTGTTATATTTGATTTTCTCTACTGCAAGAGGAAAGTGGTCTTGAGTGTATACTATATAGAACCCCTTAACACTTCTATATGGATTCACTTTTGGAGCTTGATCACAAAAAAAATTGCTTATTCCCAGATATACCATCCATAGATAGGGTGTGACTGGAATAGTTTCTGAATAGACATAACAGTTATATGAAGGAAAAAATCTTCCAGATCCATAGTAGAGTTTTGTCTCATCAGTTTTGACAAAGACTAACCACACACTTGATTTATCCCAACCGTAGCATGTATTGAATAAGTATTTAAATGACAGGTGAAAAAGGTAGGAATATGATGGAAGGAGAATCTTCTCTGCTTAACACTTGTAAATACACAGATCATGAGTCATGCCAGCAATGAAAGGGACTATTGAGCCTCTATGAGTATTTTCTACATACATCTTTCTGAATATAGCCATCTAATATTTATATTCTGTGAATTAATTTTCTTATAATCATTGACAACTTTTAGAATGAAGAAGTAAAGTAAATGATTTACTTGTGAACATATATTGCAATGTACACTGAAATATCCATATGCATCAAAATATAGGCTTTTTTTTTTTAGTTAGGTTTATCTCCATGGAAGTCTGCCTTTTTGGCAATTATTTCAGCATGTAACTGAATGCATTTTTTATATTGATCTTATGTCCCATTAAGACCCAATATGGTAAAAAAAAAATAGGGAGATAAACTGTTGTAAATAATAGAAAACTGGTTAGATAATTGTCACAATCAGCCAGACTTAAAAAAAATGTTATTTTTTAGTGATATAGTTGCAAGAGGCAAATAAATATGAGGATAATGGTTAAATTTAATATGTACAAAGCTATTGACATATTATGTTCCTTCTTCCTATCTCCATTGTTCACTTTTTTTACTTTATTTTATGGCTTGCATTTTGAAAAAATTTCATAGAAGTTGATTTAAAAAACCCAAGCAGAAATAGTATGCATTCTGGCAGAGTATGTTCTCAGTGTGCAGAAAGCTTGATGCATTTAACATAAAGTTCACTAGGTATAGAAAACCTCAAATAGCCTAGAGGCAATGTATACATTTATCTAGACATATATGATAATCTATTCATGAATTATATATACCTGAAAAAATTATATATGTATATAAATACATACATATATATGTGTGTGTATATATGTATACGTATATATGTGTGTATATATATGTATATGTATATATGTGTGTATATATATGTGTATATGTGTGTGTGTGTGTGTGTGTGTGTGTGTGTGTGTGTGTGTGTGTGTGTGTATATATATATATATATAATACATATATATATCTTAGGCTGTCTCTATATGACCAAAAACTATCCAGCTGTGGCACAGTCAAAACAATGTTTCTTACAGTCTTAATAGCCAATTAGGATCACTGTATCACCATTCTAGTCCATTATGCATAGTTAGATGTTAACTCATTCAAATTGTGATAAGGTCTTGCCACAACAGATTTGGTGGCACGTAGATACAGTGTTGGCCTTCTCTGTTTTCACTACCTATTGATTTCCCAGGGTCTCCCTTGTCTTTCCCAAAGAAAGAAAGCGTGGAAACTAATAGAATATTGATAAGCAAAATTCCTTCATCATCTCCTCAGTCATGGAGTAATGAAGCTGGATGGGAGAAGGAAAAATATTAAAACTGTACTGTTAATGAGTCTGTACCCAATTATAGCAAATGAAATAATTACTGTGAGTCAAAAAATTCTAATTTAGTCATTAAATACCTATGGTCACACTATGCTCCTCCTCATTTCATATCCCACATAGTTTTATTTATTTATTTATTTGTTTATTTATGCACATTTTCCCCAAATTAAGCAAAACAAAACACACACTCACAATCTCCTGTGTATCCTTGAATTGGTACTATTTCACTAAGTTGGACAAATAACAGAGAGGTAAAACTAATGTTCAGTTTGGCTTGGTATGCTTAAACTTTTTTCTATTATATAAACAGAACTGGTGTGTTCTAATTAGTTTGTTTTGGAGGAAAAGGAAGGAAGAAAGAAAAGGAGGAAGGAAGGAAGAGAAAAGAAATAAAAAACATTGAGACTATATTTGAAATGGAGAGAGAATGATCAAATAAATATTCAGAGGATAACTATGATTAATCAATCAATCAATAAACATGTTTTAAGCTCCTACTATGTGCCAGGCACAGTGGTATTCCCAGGGATACACAAAGAGGCAAAAGACAGTCCCTGACCTCAAGGAGCTTACAAACTAAATGGGGAGACAACATGCAAACAAATATAGGAAGAAACTGTAAGTAGGTGATTTTTGCATCAACAGAAGTAATAATTTTCTACCACTTAGATTACCCAAATGTGGAATAATTTGCCTTGTGAGATAATATACAAATGGGAAAAAGACCTAAAAGGCTATGTTATCCAAACTCCACATTTTATAGATGAGGAAACCAAAGCTCAGGGAGATCATGACTTTCCCATATCACATAGGTAACAAAGATCATAGGCAGATTTTGAACCTAGTGTCTGCAAACTACACTTTTCCCACTGTGCCATGAGTTTACCATGCTTGGGTAAAATGCAAATATGAATATTTGAATACTAGAGATCATATTATTGCATTGAATAATTAGACTAGGTAAAGTTCTGTGCTCTAAAGTAAGTTAAGTTTCCTTTTTATATTGCATTTCTTCAAATACTTGCAAATAGCTATAATATCTCTCCCTTTCCAATTTAAACACTCCTGGTAGATTAATGTTTCTTAATATAAAATACCTTCTGGATAACTCTTCATACACATTGTCCACCTTTTCTCTGTAATCTGATAACATACCACCATCTTTTCCAATTAGTGGGTACATATTTTTCCTCATCCTTTTTCCTTTGAACATCTCTGTTTGCTTTGAAAATTTCTGTTGCTTTTAAAGTAATATTTTAAAGTGTCTCAACTCATTTAGGCATTTTCACTTCCTAAAAAAATTCTTACAAACATATGCAACTCATTTGTATTAATGTTGGTTAAGTGCTTCTGTCTGCTAAATAGATTCTTTCTCAATTGGAGCTCATCAGAAAGCAGTTTCCTGTGTAGCCCCCTTCATTTCTTTAGATGGTACCCATTTATTCCTTATTGGCTAATGATTGTATTTTATCTTAAATTTTCTATTTGAGAATTTCCTGACTTTTATTGATTATTGGCAACTCTGCCTATACTTACCTTTTTTTAAACATTTTGTAATCTGATTTCCTAAAACTTTATAATATAAACAACACTTTCTGATGATCTATTTCTTTGATGTTAGAAATTCCAGGACAATGGGTCAGTTTCTTGAAGGTTACCAACTGTGATTTTTATATACCAACTGGCACTCTCATTTATCACATATTTTGCAATAGTTGAGTAATTAATAAGTGTAATGGGGGTCTGGCCAATAACACAGTTTATTTTTTAATATATGCAGACACTTCATATTAAGTCCAGAATATCACTAGAGAGGAAAAATGGATAGCAATTGAAAAATCATAAATGCCAGTTGACAATTTGAAGAAAAAATTACAAAATATAAAAGTTTGAAAATTCAAGAAAATTCAAAGACCAAAGTAACAAAGTTAATGGAGGATACAGAATTTTAATACAGAGAGAAATGAGGAAAACCAAAGAGTATCATCAGAAAACTCTATAGAAATACAATAATAAAAGTTAAATGTATAGTTTATTCTAACAAGCCAGCAGATTAGCAAAGTCATTATAAAGAATGTAGCTTTGAAGTTAATCTGAGTAAATTTAATTTAGAACTATGTGAGAGTTTTGATGGAAAAGGGAATCATTCCAGATATTCTTTGTAACATTCTGTTGTAATTTTTTTTTTGTCATGAACAAGAGTATAAGCCTTTTAAAAAGTAATTCTGATTGATTTGTGATGAAGGCAGAAAGCTGTGTCTTCTGGTAGCAATATATATTTTTAGTATGAGATGAAATAAAATTTGGAGGAACATATGTTCATTTCTATGGAACAGGGGAAAATGAAGGTTTTTTTTGGAGGGGAGAAACTGAAACCATTCACCAATAAAAATAAAGGAATTAAAAAAAAAACTACTTCACTGAAACCCCATTCAGTGGATCTTTTGACAGGGAGATGATGCAAGTTTCGCCAGGGGATATTATTTTCTCTATACCTCTGTTAGAACAGACAAACACAAAACTCTGCTATTGCATTATTCCCTAAAAGGTATTCTCACATTAAGTTCACCCCCAAGGTGACTTGAGAGATCATTTAGCTCAGACTTGAGTTAAGTGGATAAATAAAACTTGAATGGGGAGGCAGTATGGTACATTGTAAGAAATGCAAGACTCAAATCCTGACTCTGTCCTTACTAACTTTGTGACTTCGGGCAAGTCATTTCATCTCTGACTCAAAATGAAGAGTCTGATCTATAAATGCTGCCCACTTCCCACTTTCCAGCTCTGAATCTATGATTCTCCATCTCTTCAAATTGTCTTTATCTCAAGGGATATCTCATTCATTTGAAAACCATTTTTAAGCCCTCTCTCTGTGCCAGTGCTTGATCCTGTGGCCATGGGGATACAGGGATAAAAAAACAAATCTCTACCTTCAAGGGATAAAATAATAATAACAACAAATCACAATTATACTTGTGATAATTTGTTTTTAATATGTTTATACTATTTAACACCTTAGTTTGTCTGCTAAGCAAACATGATAGGTTGTAGCAAATACCCAGAGGCTAGAGCTTACTAATTCAAAGCTTCAAAAATATAATATTGTTTGGTTTTTCTTTAAAATCTTCAATTTTAGGAATTCCATGGTCTCCTGCAGGACGGCTAAAAGATCACATGAGAAATAGGCTGGAACTACCTAGACCCTTAACAGGTAGAGCCACAAAACTCCACAACTCTACACCTAATAATAACCTAAGATGATTGAATTCTTAAACTCTGCTCTAACGATCTATTCAAAACCTGTTCAAACTTTCTTCCTCTTCATATTCAAGGAGTATTTAAATTCTTGTAATCCTAAATCTGTAAAGAGAGAAAAAATTCACTTATTCTTGGCTTCAGTAATTTTTGTTTTCTTCCTTTACTTTCATAATTCAGCACTGGTTGTAGAAAGTTTATTAGAGAAATTTAAGGGAATTTTGATATGAATAGCATTTTTTTTCAAAAGGTATTAAACATCTCTTAATTAAGTTGTTTAGTTCTATATACTTTTTCAGTCTTTATGGAGATTTCCACTTTCTTGCTTTCTTAAAACTATCTAATTCTTTTTCAAAATTAATTTATTTTTAGTTTTCAACATTTGCTTCCATAAGATTTTGCATTCCAAATTTTCTTCCCATCTCTCCCCTCCCCCACCCAAAGACAACATTCTACATTCTACAAAAACATTCATATTGAACCTATTTTCACATTAGTCATGTTCTAAAGAAGAATTAGAACCAATGAGAGAAACCATAAGAAAGAAGAAACAAACAAAAAGAAAGGAAAAAAAAAGAGAAGAGCGAGCAAACAATATTCTTCGATCTGCATTCAGACTCTATAGTTCTTTTTCTGGATGTGAACAGTATTTTCCATCATGAGTACTTTAGAGTTATCTTGGATCTTTGCATTGCTAAGAAGAGATGAATCTATCAAAGTTAGTCATCATACATTGCGGCTGTTACTGGGTATGTTTTCCTGGTTCTGCTCACCTTACTCAACACCAGTTCATATAAGTCTTTCCAGGCTTTTCTGAAGTCCACCTGCTCATCATTTCTTTTTTTTTAATTGTCAAAATAACTGCATACAACTGTTTTATTAAGATGAATTTTATTCAAATATGATCTGAGACCAGAATTGGATAGGAAGAAGGGAGCAGAGTGTTGAATTGGGAAGTCATGTAACTACTTTTACTCCATTTTTATCTTTTTTCTTGTAATTAAATTTTATTTTGTTAAATCAACAAAAATCTCCCTCCACACACCTTCCTTCTTCTTTCCTGTCCCCATTGAGAAAGAAATAAAAAATAAATTCCTGGTTACGAACTTGTAAGGTCAAATAAATGAATTTACCATACATACTCTGCCAAGATATGGGTAGCATATTTCATCATGGTTTCTCTGGAACCATGGTTGGTTATTATGCTGATCAGAGTTCCTAAGTCTTTCAAAATTGTTTGTGTTTCAATATTGTTGTTATTGAATAAATTGTTCTATTGGTTCTGATCATTTTGTGTCAGTCCATACAAGTCTTCCCAGGTTCTTCTGAAACTATCCCTTTTATTATTTCTTATAGCACAATACTCAGTGGATAAGCATTTATTAAGTGACTACTATGTGTCAGGTATTGTGTGAAACACTGGGAATATAAGAAAAGCAAAAACAAAAACAAAAAAAGCCTTGCTCTCAAGGAACTTACACTCTAATGACAACAATTATGCACAAATAAGACATTACAGGATAAACTGGAGTTCATCAATAGTATTAAGGAGGCTCAGGAAAGGCTTCTTGCAGAAGATGAGATTTTAACTAAGATTAGAAAAAAGCAATGGAAGCCATAAGGTGTATATAAGAAGGGAAAGAATTACAGATATGGGAAATAGCTAGTGAAAATGACAAGAGTCTAGACTTGGAGTATCTTGTGTGAGGCACTTGCTCATCATTTCTTATAGCACAGTAGTATTCCATTACATTCATATACCACAACTTGCTCAGACATTCCCCAATTATGGGCATCCTCTCAATTTCCAATTCTTGGCCACCACAAAAAGAGCCTCTATAAAATTTTTGTAGATGTGGATCATTTTCCCATTTGTATGATCTCTTTGAGATATAGACCTAGAAGTGAAATTGCTGTGTAAAAAGGTATGCTCATTTTTATAGCCCTTTGGGCATAGTTCCAAATTGTTCTTCAGAATGGTTGGATCAGTTCACAACTCCACCAACAATTTACTAGTGTTCCAATTTTCCTACAAAAATTATCTTATTCTTTTAAAAACAGCAGCTCCTTAAAAATAATAAAGGACAGCTGGAAGATTTGGAATCTAGCCATCTATTATTGTTTAGGAAATAAAATGCTTATGTGCATGGAGAATCAAGAAGTTTCTAAATCCTTTTATATAAAAATAGTTAAAATTGAAATGAATACAAGACATTTGTCCTGGGAATGTTTGAGAAATATTTTTTTGTCTCTAAGAGTCAGATCCTGCACTTCTAATGACAATTGGAATTTAAAAAAAATAATGATGTTGAATAAGTTGCTTAGGGAGGAGAGCAGCCTATGAAGCACTTTATCTATCTACTTATTTATCCTTTATTCATTCATTCATTAATTCATTTATTTATTTGATGGCTAGTACTAAATAAATAAATAAATGTTGATAACAATGGGTTGATTAATTCTCATGCTTTTTCTCTTTTAAGATAACTTTGGTCTTTATAAAACCTAAACTTGAAATTATTTCTTCCTCCTAAAGTCCATATGAAGAGGGTGTCTGGTTACATCCTTCTATTGGCAAATTTAAAGTCAACATCTTTACAAACAGTTGTGGAACAAGCATGATATTTGGAATAGGAGTTTCTTATTTGGAATTATAGTTCTGTTAATTATTTACTTATATAATATTTTATAAACTGATTAATCAATGCATCAGCTAGTTAATTCCTTTTAAAATTTTTTTTTGCAACTTAGTTCTTTTTTTTACTAAATTTACTTTTTTACTTAATAAAAAGTCTGTTTATATCTATTTATAAATATAAATAGATAAATATATGTATATTTATATGTATGTATGTGTGTATGTGCATAAGTGTATATACATTTATATATAATACATTATATTATATATAATATAGAAATATATGTTTATATATAATATATTATATATAAATATATATTTATATATAATATATACATTTATATACACATGTCTGTCTATGTATGTGTGTGTGTGTATATATATAGAGAGAGAGAGAGAGAGAGTAGTAGTAGATGAACAATTTTTCTGAAATTTATTGTTTTAGAAAATTGGAAAACTTACAGGTTAAGTGATATGATCAGTGTTGTAAAGCCAGTATTTTCTAGGGGCTGCTCTTGAAACCAAGTTCTTTTATCTCTGAGTCTTTTATAGCCATTCTGAAACATTCTTTTTCTTTCTGTGACTCAAACATCGTATTTTAAATGGAAACAAATAGAAACCTATCTTTTAAATAGTCTTTACACTGAAACAAGAGGGTAATGTAAGCAAGTGTGAATTTTTTCCCTAATTTTTAATAACTATATCCATTTTCCAAGTTTCCCAAAAAGTTGTCAATAGGTCTGGGAATCAGGAAGCAATGATACTATGCCTAGCTAGATTGGAGGGAGTGGGTAATCTCTGCAGCCTGGGAAGAGAGAAAAAGGGAAGTGGGCAAAAATCATTTAAATCCTTTTCATTTGCATTGAAATGCAAATTTTAAGTACAGGTAACATTGGGGATAGGCAGACTTGAAAATTACGCAAACCCAGAAATAAAATGTTAAAGCTATCAGCATTTCAGCATACTTCTTTCTTTTTTCCTGATGGTGAAATCCTGTAGCCTCTGCAGCAGTGTCAACGCTAGGGAGCACACTTTCCCCATGAATTAGGCTGAAAGCACTATCCTGAGAAAGAAACACAAGGCAGTTCTGCAAATCAGCATTCAGCAGGATTCCAGCCAGTGCCCTGCTGGATAGAATGACAAAGCATGAGAATATGACAGGGCTAATGGTAAACAATGACAGATCTGTGGAGAGTAGGGGGGTAGGGAGGGAAGGGGAGAATGCTTCTCCTATCTGTGCTTATACTGAACAAGAATCAGAGTGATTTTGTTTGTGGCCTGTAAAGATGATGATATGAACTCTTCACCCCAGTTTTTGCAAATCAGAATTAGAACAGCATTAGTGAGAGGCTTTATGATTGTGTGGGTGGAGGGGTGGAGGGTGGGAGGCTATTTTCAGTCACTTGAAAACTAGGACAAAAGGCTTCTTTTCTAGAGGAAGAAAATAAAGTTTGGAGGAAAATGTATTTGCTTTTTGTCCCTTTTTCAATGACCTTGGACTTACTGAGACCTCCCTGGGAAATTGTTTCTTCTTCCTCAGGACATGTTTGAATTAATCTAGACAGTGTCTAGCACACGAGACAGAAACGAGCAGATGTTTGAAGGGGTAATTTTCCTTTGTCGTTATAGATGATCAATTATGTGAAAGAATTGAGTTGTTAAGAGTGGTGTAGCTGAAATATCTGCTCCTACCACAGCGTCACCACTTTGGCCTCTGGAAAAACCAAGCCTACCATTATATGACATTTTTCTTCAGGAATACATTATTATGATTAATTCATCTTAGACTTTCAAATTTCAAATTTTCTTATTATATAGATGCCAATAAATAACAGCTCCACTGTTCTTCTGTCCTTTCCTTCTTCCTCATTGTCATGGCACCCAGGAAGTTGTTAGTATTTTTTTTTTCACCTCTTGAATGAACAATGGCTTTGGGATTCTCTTTGCCTAAATCTAGATTTTGCTTCTTAGTCAGGATTATTCTTTCATCCAGCAAATAGTTATCAAGTGTCTACTATGAACCAGGTACTGGAATAGGCATTGAGGACACAAAGGTAAAAACAAAACAAGGATTATGACAGAAAGTCTGTATAGAGGATGTTTGGCAGGTAGGGCAGGTTATGCACATTATCAGTAGGAGACTTGTGAAAGTTTGTGGCAAAGCTGAAATTACTATGCAACTATAATATAGTAGTAGTAGCAGCAGCAGCAATAGTTGTAGTAGTAGTAATAGTAGCAGTACTATCCCTCTTTTTGATCATAAATAATTATTTATTGAATACTGATTAAATCCTATACAGTCCTGAAAAGTGCTCAATAGGAACCCAAATTCCAGTTCCTTTACATAAGGAATTTATAATTCAGTAATTATTGTTTTACTAGTAAGACAATCCTCTCATAGGGGGAGCTAGGTGGTGTAGTAGATAGAGCTCTGGCCTTGGAGTCAGGAGGAAAACCTGAGTTCAAATCTGACCCTAGACACTTGACATTAGCTGTGTGACCCTGGGCAAGTCACTTAACCCCGATTGCTTCACCAGAGAGAGAGAGACAGAGAGAGAACCCTCTCTCATTAAGTGCTAAACTTTTGTGATAACCAGTGCCTTGAACTAAACAAATAGATTGAACTAACTTAAAATAAATGGCATAACTGATGTTAGTACTGAATAATAATTATATCCTACAACTTTGTTAGGGAGCTAAGGAATGAAAGAAGACACAATATTATAAATTGCTATCAACATTATCAACAAGTTGCTTGACAGCAGTAACTGTTTCATTTTCACCTTTTTTTTTATCCACAGTTAATGTTATAGTACCTATATAGTAGGCTCTTATGAATGATTTTGATGAGGTGATAAAACATTTATTGAGTGTAGACACTGTGGTAGTCACAGTGATATAAGCTGAGGAAATTCAAAGTATATAAGAGATAAATTTTTCCTTTAAGACATTTATAATATAATTGGGGAGGAGTGTATGATTAAATAGATCCTTTTTTTAAAAGAATGTGGTAGACAATCTGTTAGAGATTGAATTAATCAATTGTATTTCTTTCTAAAACAAATATTATAGTACAGAGATATAAAAATACTGACTTTGGATTGAGAGAATCTGAAATAAATCTTCCCTCTTTCATTTACAAGGGAAACTTGGGCAAGTTCACTCAAAAACCCTAGAACTGTTTCTTCATCTGTAAAATGAGGGTATTAGACTAGAAGTCACACTCCTTCTAAGTTTTAATGTATTCTTCTCCAATCTTAAGATCAATAGGTAGGTTGATCAGTTGTTGATGCATCCTTTGCACATGGAAACCCATGAAACAAAGCTTAAAAAAATTTAAATGGCTTTGAACCCCATACAACAACCTTACACTTCTGCAGCATTGGTGGAAGTGTAAGAGGGAGAGAGTGTTAAGAATCATAGCTTTTATATTGTCTAGAAACATTAATTGAACCATGTTATTCTAAATATGATATCTGTGTCCAATGACCAGGTATTTGACATGCTCCTGGAAGACTAGAACCCTAATAAGATTGATATTCATACTAAAAAATAAATGATATTCAAGAGATGGATTATTAAAAATATTAGGTGTGTACTGACATAGCACAAGTGAAGAATTAACTAAGTTTTGCTACTATAATTTCCACATACACAACCTTAACATTGTGTTTGACAAAGTTTTAGTCAGATATTCATTAGAAGATTTTTTTTCTTTCCTATACATTGCGTGTTGTGTTTTATTGATTTATTTTATAAATCCAGTAAATAATAAAATAGATAACTAATTTAAGAACTTCATTTCTTGTCTAGGATGTTTTCCCCTAAGGGTAAAAAGAAATATAAAGTCCATAAGGACAATGACCATATCCTTCTTTTCTTTTGTAATCTCATTCCATACAACTAGCTATTTATTCTATATAGTATAAACCAGCACTTCTTAAACTGTGGTTCGCGACCCCACATGGACTCATGAAAAATTTGGCTACAGTAAAAGCTTTCAGAAAGCATAATAACCAAAAATTAATTAAAAATCAAACGTAATGAATCTGAGGTGTTTCTGGCAGCTTGGCCCATGTTTCATTGCGCAACTTCACAGTAGCCTTGTTTCTGAACACAAAGCATGCCCACTTTGCACTGTGCATGCCCTTTCACCATGCAATGCCAACTAATGCTGCTGAAATGTGAAAAGGGGTCAAATGGAAAAGAAAGCTTAAGAAACCTTGGGGAGTATCAGACTCAAATAGGGATGGTCCTACCAATCAATATGTAAGCATCCCTCTAAGGTTCATATTAGTTTTAAAATTCATGATTTTCTATTTTTATTTATTTTCATATATAGTTCCAATTATATCTTAATCTGGCTTTGACCACATTTGCAAATGATACAGGCTCCATGAAGTCAGCAGACCCTGTGTTTGACACTTCTGGTATAGATATTCAATGTATTCTTAGCCCACCAAATAATTGTAACCTGGGAATAACATAGGTACACTGAAATAATGTTTTAATTTTCAGGGGCACTAGGGAACCACTTATTAATTGATTACTTCGTGTACCAAACAATCTTTTTCCCTTGTGTTTATCCCTAATTTTGATAAGAATATTTTTGTGAAAATAAGCCTGGCGACAAAAGCTGAAGATCTGGTATTATCAGGGTTCAATTATTATTGTGTCCTGACAAAGATGGGTCTGTCCCTAGTCTGACTTTGATTTGTAGAGTATCTTCCTCGATGTTGTCACTATCTGGGAAAGGCAAAAATTTAGATGCATGTCAATGGATGTATTTTTCTTTCTCAGTACAAAAATACTTATATTATTGTTTAGCTCGTTATGGCATACACAAAATTGCATAAATGGAGGTACTGACTTTTATTTTTTTTTTATTTGAAAATGAATAGCCTTTTGCCTGTCTATACAAATCTGTAATAAAATAGGTAAAACAGGAAAAACCAATCCCCTAGTTCTAGAGTACACAGAGAAATGAAGCTTCAACAACTTATTTTTTATGGGCTACTTAACTTCACTGGATTTATAAAGCTTCTAAATTGTGACCTCCATTACCCGCATCTGACCTAAAGTTTAGTTCTATAAACTACATGATTGATCATAAAAGCGCAAGTGAAAGATGAGAGAAACAAAAAAATACTTGGCAAGAACTGATCAAACTAATTGAAGTACTTTCCCTTCATTTACTTCTAAATGGTTAATTCTGAAAAATAAGTAAAATAAATTAATCATCAATTAATAAATTAATTATTGGTCAATAATTAAATAATAGATAATAATGAATTATAAACATAAAAATAATCAAAATTCAGCTATTATCCATGTGATAAGTAGAGACTGAAGTCAATGGCAAAATAAAATACTACCAGCCAAGGAGAAGTACATCAATGACTCCATGTGTACTAAGACAATTATTGTAGTTACAAAAGCCTGATAAGAATTCAGAAATACCAGAAAATCAGGTTCTGGTGAATGGGTTAGCACTCCAGTCAATGACACATGGCTGTTCCTATAAATCTAAAAAAATAAATGAATCATCTCTGAGTTTCAGACTAACTCTACTGAGAACTATTGTACTGTTCTTTTTGGCTCTGAGATCATCAGCACAGTGAGGTCCTTTGGGTTCTGGTACCACAAGAAAACAAAGATACATAAGGATAAGTCAGAAATAGCAATATAGGTTCTTGGTGGAAATTTTTCAATGCAGATAGCACTGATTACTGAAAAGAGCAAACCATGAAAGAGATTTAATGTATTTATCATGCATCAGTACTATAGCAGGAAAAAAAAGTAAATATTTTTACCACTTTTAGACATTATTTTTATACTGCTTATACTTAATGGTATCATCAGCTCAAAGCTACACATCAACATATTCCAGAGCAGCTCATGAAAACTATGAGAAATCACTTTATTCCTTAACCTATATTCGATGAAATAAGAAATGAAAATTGACAACTGAGTCAATCCAAAGAGGAGAAAACTAAAGAGTGCAAAGGCTTCCAAACGCAAACTTTGGTAGTGCTATATAATAATGAAAAGGGTAGCAAAACATATGTCTTCAAAGAATACATACATATGTGTATATATATATATATACACACATACATATATATATACACACACATATACATACACACATATATATTACATATAGTGTGTATACATATGCACACATACACACACACATGCACACACACACATAAACTTAGATAGCTAGGTGGAGCAATAGGTAGAGAGAGCACTGAGGCTGGAGTCAGGAACAACTGAGTTTAAATCCAGCCTCAGACACTCACTACCTGTGAGACTCTGGGCGAGTCACTTCACCCTGTTTGCCTCAGTTTTTTCATCTGTAAAATGAGCTGGAGAAGGAAATGGCAAACCACTCCAGTATCTTTGTCCATAAAATCCCAAATGGGAACACAAAGAGTATGACACAACTGAAATGACTGAACAATAAATTATACAAAAATACATATACATATATGTGTATATATATATGCACATAAATACACCTATGTGGTGTGTGTATACTTAGAATGGAATTTCAAAAATTCATTTTGGATTTTGATGACATGAATTCAAATAGTTTTTACATGGAACTTTTTTCATTTAAATGAGGTCACCAACACAATAACATTAAGGAAAATAGATTTAAAATGTGGCATTTTTCCAGGAAGACAATTTAAGCTTTTGACTAAGTTAACCCTATTAGTTCAGGTTCAATGTTTGGGGGGAATGAGGTACTTTTAGGTCATTGAACTATTACAATATGAGGTTAACTTATTACTAACTTAGCAAGAAGGACACAGCAGCACCTACCCTCCCTAAACATTCCTCCACCATCTGTGCAGCAAGGTAGGGCATGGTTACTCCTGTAGTCTTCTGATATCCTCTAAATCTGACTGCTATGGACTCCCCAGGGGTGGGACCTTTTATGTCTTTCATTGTCCAGGAAGTCACATCTATATAGTTATATGTCAGCAGGATGCTATATCAAGAGAAGCATTGCTTGGTCATTATCCCACAATTGGCCCAATACATTTTTGACTTTGTTGTCTTTTAAGGCCTACCAATGATTTGGGAAGGGGGAGTAGAGAGAGAAATTCCTATAAATATTGGTTCTATTATACTTGCTATGGTTCTGTCTTATAATATCAATCTATTATCATCACTCCTGAATAGAATTAGCTGTGACTTTCAAGTTAAAGAGGGAGTCCACAGGATCCAGAATGATACATTTTAGATGCCTCTAATGTGTAAAATTGGTTTCCTTGATTATAAATCATTGTCACAAGGTTTTATTTTCCTCATTTTTCATGAGACTGGGGGAGATGGGTGAAGAGTGCTAGGGATACAGGACCCCCCAAAAAGGAAGGGTTGGAAAAATAGGATGATTTAAGTATTTTTAATATTTGAAAGAGAATAAAAAGAAACATAGACACTGAAAAAATCACAAACACGTTTGCTTTCGCTATTAAATTTATACGTATATTTTAACAGAATAGTAAGCTGTTAATAAAATTAATAATAATAATAATAATAATAACAACAACATTTAAAAAGTGTGTTAAGCATTGCAAAGTGCTTTATATACACTACTTCTTTTTATCCTCACAACCCTGGAAAGTAGGTGTTATTTTTATCCCCATTTCAGGAATGAGAAAATAAATGAAGTTAGAAGTTAAAGGAGTTGTCCAGGGTCACATAGCTAGCAATTATCTCTCACAACTAGCAAGTGTCTAAGGAAAGAATTGAACTCAAGGCTGACTGATTCAAAGTTCAGCACAATTTCCACTGTATTGCCTAGAGATTTAAAGATTTATGTACATTCTTCTTTTTCTTTTTATTCAACTATCTATATGGAAATGGACATTTTATTTGGTGTTGTTAAGTTCAGAATTATATAAATAGTGATATATCACATATTTGAATCTCCATATAATAATGTACATCTATCTATATCTGTATGTATATATGTGATATATATATATATATACATGTACATACACAAATATGTATGTCCTTTCTGATATGTACATATATAAACATGTGTTGTACAATCACATATGTATATGTGTATGTATACACATGTTAATTTCCCCAGAGACCCTTGTAAAGAATTGTCATCAGAAGATAGTAATTCACAAAACTCTCTGATAAAAAAAAAATTGGAAGTCTGAGCAATACATTTCATTACTCACTTGATATGCATAGATGGCATTGTTATATGACCCGAATAAAGGAGAAATAACATTAAATAATTTTTTTTTATCTTGTGCAAATTTGTTCCAATAGTAAAATGTTATTTGTACTTTATAAGTATAAAATTCTTAATGATTGCTATGAAGAGACTGGAAAAAATGGAGAGAAGTATTAAAAATGGATTGGACTTCTCCAATCAAGACACATTGAACACAACATTATTAAGGAGCATTGAAGTTTTTCTTGCAAAGGTACTGATGTGAAGCCTGAAATCAAAGCTAACAAAAAGACATATTTAAAGCAGTCAATACTCATTCAAAAGAAGTTTTAGTGTATATTTTTTGGCATGGAAAATTGATGACAATCCATAAGGTAACCCAAATAAAACCTGTAGAACATGAATTTAAACTAGGTCTTTTCACCTAGCTATAGAAAGAAACATTCCTACTTTGTCATCAAGAAGAGGAAAAAAATTGATAGACCTTCTCAGAGCACATGATAAAAAGTTAAAATCTTGCAAAAAAAATTTTTGGAATAAATAGACAGCACTTTAAAATTCAATATTAAAGACTGATAACATATATACGATTCTGGACATGGCAAATGAAACTAAAAGTGGTTTATCTACAAATAAGACAGAGGTTATAAAACAGCAAGGGTAGAAAAAAGAAACAGCAAGGGACTGAAAAGTCATTTAGACTCAATCATCAGTATTTTGACAAGAATGGGTGAGTCATTGAGATTTGTATTGCAAAAATGGCATGGTTTATAAGTAATTCAGACAAGTTATTGACATGGGGAATCATACATAGCTTATCTCTAAAGATTCCTGACCTATTGATAAATAAGGATTTTGTAACAAAATGATAGAAACAGTGTAACTTGGCACACCAGGTGTAAAAATGTGGAACCTATGGTGTACCTAGAAAAGATCAAGTGGTTAGAATCATAGACCAAAAGTTCCCTCTTCTTTATAAACAAGCAAATTATGAATCCCTATGCTACAAATAGAAATGCTGCAATATCTTTGAGAAATCACTAATGATTTGTACTGTGAACAGAAGTCTACTATTATAGACCAAACTTCTTCCCACAGATGACAAGATATACCATTTATCCATTTTTAAAATTAAAAAAAAATTACTAGATGTCTCCAGAGCAAATATCCATAGACTCCAAACTACAAGGAATGAAATGCTTTCACAACCAAAAGATCTAGCAGAAGAAATCAAAATCATATGAAATTAGGATAAGGTTCAGTGGCTTTTCTACAGGTAGAATTGTCCTCAAAAAGCTGTTTACAGAAGGTGAAGTGTATATCCCAATGCTCTTATTCAATTTCAATTCAATTTAAAAGCACTCATTTTTTCCCACAATGACCATTAAATATATATGTGTGTATACATACATACATGCATACATGTAAACAGGAAAGGAATTTGTCCTCCCACTGCTTGAATCTAAACTCCATAAAAAAATTAGAACAATGTAACATGAATAATAATGATAAATAAATTGTGCAAGGTCCTAGGAATAGAAGACAACAATGAAACTGTACCTACTCTCAAGGAGGATACCTTCTAATGAGGGAGACAACATATACATATAAAAATATATTAAATATTTTACAAGAAAAATGCAAGATAATTTTTGAGGGGTAGGGTTTATTAGCTGAGGCTCTTGTGTACAAGATGACACTTTCTCTTAGCTTTAACAGAAGTGTGAAGAGAAGTGGAAGTGTGAAGAGAAAACTCACAGAGGATAGTCTGTACAAAGGCTAGAAGATTACAAATGAATTATATTGTTTATGAAAAAGGCTAAGAAGGTTGGTTTGGTTGAACTAGAGTGCATGAAGGGTAGGTACAAATAATAGGATAAAAATATAGGTTAGAACCAGCTTACAAAGGGTATCAAAAGCAAATAATAGTTCTTTATTTGATCTTATAGGAAAAAGGAAACTACTGAACTTTACTAAATAGCTATTGATATGGTCAGATTTCTATTTTAGGAAAATTACTTTATCAAGTGTGTGTTGGATGTATTGAAGATTTTATACACACACACACATATATATGTATATATGTGTATATATACATATGTATGTATCTATATATGTGTGTGTATATATGTGTACACACATATATATGTATATATGTGTATATAAACATATGAATCAAGGAAATAATTAAGTACCTATTGCCAGAGGCTAGGTAAGAAGACCTGAACTAGATTAATGGGCATGTGAGTGAAGAGGAGATGGGGGTGATAGACATTGTGAAGGTAGGAAAAAATGTATATCAACAAATTGGCCATTATTAATAATTAATATATCATGATTATAATAAAATTATTTAGTATGCTTATTAATTGCTATTGATTAATTATTATTATAACAACATAATCACTTTTTCTTACTAATGTAGGGGAGTGATGAAATCAAACTAGACTACAGGAGTGATTAGACAGGGTTAGAAAGATTTCTGTCCAGAAAATTTTTAATTATGAGGTGACTTGGAAGGATTAGGTTTGGGTCAAAAAAACAAAAACTATTAAATCAATTTGCAGTCATACAGCTTCATTTCATGAAGCTTGATCCTGAGAGTTGTTTATTGTGTCCATGTTAGAGCTCTTTAAAGGCTGGAAGTGTGACTTGGATCAATAGGAAAATAGTGTTCTTTTCACAAGCAAGAGATGAGCTCCAGAGTGAATACCACACTGTTAATGAAAATCTTAATTTACAAATATTTTGGCTTATATTTTTTTGTGAGAAATCAAAGGAATAAGAGAAAGGAAACTTGAAGTTTAATTAAAGTATGTTTTGATTCGTTAAGAAAGAGCATTGACTTTTGTTCTGTTTGTGCATGATTTTAATGGGGCAGCCAGGTGGTGCAGTGGATAGAGCACTGGCCCTAAAGTCAGGAGGACCTGCGTTCAAATTCAGCCTCAGACCAAACACTTGACACTTACTAACTGTGTGACCCTGGGCAAGTCACTTAACCCCAGCTGTCTTAAAAAAAAGAAAGAAAGAAAGAAAGATTTTAAGGCAGAGAATTGAAAACAGTGTGATCATTCTGGTTCTGGATGTAGTCACTAGAATATTTTCTTCTTCTTTAATGATGGATTTGAAAACTAGATTGTGAAGTTCTTGAATTTAGTATCATAATCTGATGATTATTATGCCTGGGATTTAGGACTTATGGTTCTGGGAAGAAAGATCTTGAGATTTGTTTGAGTAATTGATCCAAAAAGATTAATATTTGCTGATTGCTTTGGATGGCCAAAATGGGAATACTATTGTTGCTGCTGCTACCTCACATTTTATAGGTCTTTAAGCTTCATGATAACCTCAAAATAACCTTGTAAATTAGGTTAATGTTAGCATGATCAGCTTCATTTTAGAGAAGAGAAAACTGAGACACTCACAAATTAAATGCTTTGCCCACTGTGGTACAGCTAGTAACAGTAAGAATCCAATGCAAATTTAATACAGCACATATTAATGAGCATATATGCATGCATGTACCTATTAATTAATTATAAATATTAATTTAATTGTGTAAGTACATGTATACTGTTTTAATAGCCATATATAAATATATTTAGATTTTTTTTCCTTTTGAGAAAACTTTTATATGTGGCGAAAATCTTGTCAAAAGAACAAGAATATGTAATTTTTATGTAACTTGTAAACTTCACGAATTTTGTGTAACTTTTGTAACTGTGTAACTGTGTAAATTTTATGTAACTTGTCAACCTCATAAACTTCATTATAAATGGGGATAGGATCTAGATTTGTGATTTCATTGCTATAGGAAACACCCTCTGCTGATGAATAACAGACCCTTGCCTGGGACTCTAATAAGTTAAATGATATGCTCCTTCACATAGCTGATACTTGCCAGGGGTTGAATTTGAAACTGGGTCTTTCTGACTCAGGAGGTACTTTTCTCTTCAGATGCTGTTGCCTCTCTCACTGATACACTTACTCTCAAATATAATGACTCATATTTTAATGACGCCATGATGTATGGAGTTATTTTCCTCACATCTCTGAGAGGTAGAAAAAAGCAAATTTTTCTATGGCTACTTAACAGATGAGGAAACTGAGGGATACATAGGATAAGGGATTTAATTAGTATTGGCCAGTTAGGAAACAGCTGAAGCAAAACCAGTGCTCTTTGCTCTACACCACACTGGTTTCCTAGTATATAAGTCATTGTCATGGTAGTAATCCAGGAATTTAGAGGAAAACCTGAAACCACTTAGACTTATGATGTCATTTCATACAATCCATAATGCTATGGGTATTCTGAGAAAAGAGTGTTTGCTTTTAATTTTATGTACCCTTTCAAGGAAGCCAACATTACACATGTTTTAATTTTCTATTAGAGCAGCTAAGTGGAGAAGTGGATAGAGTGCTGAGCCTGGACTCATCTTCCCAAGTTCAAATTTGTCTTCAGACACTTACTAACTGTGTAACACCAGACAGGTCCCTTAACTGTTTATGTTAGTTTTCTCATCTATAAATCAAACTGAAGAAGAAAATGGCAAACCACTCAAATATTTCTGCCAAAACAAGCAAACAAACAAGCAACAAGGTCACAAAGAATTAGATGCATAACTGAAAACAACTGACAACAATAACATTTTCTGCTCCTCCTCATTTTTGTCCTCCTCCTCATCATCATCATTGTCATAGTAGTTCTCCTCCTCCTCCTTCTCTTATTGTTGTTCTTCTTCTTGTTGTTCTTGTTCTTCTTCTTCTCCTCTTTCTCCTCTTCCTCCTTCTCTTCCTCCTCTTCTTCCTCCACCTTCTCCTCCTCCTCCTTCTCATTCTCCTTTTCATCCTTCTCCCCTAAAACACTTCTTCACATTAAAAAGTGGCAATGCTTTAAGCAAATAGTTCCAATGTTTTGCATTAATTCTCTTTCCCCACTAATTAAATAGTTTCTAGACCCTTTTTCAATATAGTATGACCCTTACTACTGTAATCCCACATCTCAAAAGATCAACTGTGAAGAATATATGTTGACTAAGCATTCTGTGAATTCACAGATGATATTGTTTTCATCATTAACTATTTCAAATATCAGTCATCTTTATTTCTTTAGATTTCTGAGTGCCTTTTCACATTCTCCTAGTGTTTTCATAAACCTTAACACAAACAATATTCCCTGGCATAACTGTACCTCAGTCATTTAATGGATGATAAAGTATCAGAATGAATTTTATGGCAGATTAGCCCTTTAACTGACTCAGGAGAGAACTGCTTGGCTTGTCAGTATCCAGCATCTCAGCTGCTGAGTTATAAGCATGTCAGATTTTCAGTTGTGCCTCTAATGGAGGAAGAATTGCTGCAGTGATAAGCACTTATCTAAGTTTTGGCCCCCTTTCCTTCTGTGTCGGAGTTCCTCCAGGCCAATATCCTAACAAACAAATTAAAAGCTGGGGACAGTCATCCATAGTCAGGTTGTTAGTACTTAAGTACATTTTTTTGACATGATAGTTTATTTTAGTTATGCTGTTATAATACATAAGATAATCATTGCATTTTACTTCTGCTGGGTTGGCATTTTTGACATAAATTAAAGCTTTTGTTCTTAGGGTAATTTACTGCATCACATAGCAGACTCTAAGGCTCATTGGAACATTACAAGCAATTTTATTAAGCTTCTTCTTTTTGTTCTTTTTTATGAGAGCTGGTCTTATTTACATCAGGGAGAAAATAGATCATTAAATTTGGCTAGAAAGAATGCTTAGAGCACTGTGGAATCACAGACATTATATTTAATAAGTGACTTGGCCAATCAACTTAGATTGATGTCCATTCTTGGTTTGTTTAAGCTTCCTCATAAAATAAAATAAATCTCCTTAGGACATTGAGTTCCCATTGATTAGAAAAATCAAGATGGTTTTTTTAGATAACATGCTAAATTTAGAACCAATTTCTCAGATGGGTTCATCTGCTTTTGACCAGCTAAACTTTTAACCAGGACAAAAGAAATGATAATGTTCTCTATAAACACAGCTTTAACTTTAGTTACTTTTCATTCATATATTTAGAAAAGAAAAATTAGCAGAGGAGATTAATGTAGGAAGAAATTCAGCCTCATCTTTGTCTCACCCTATGTATATTATTATATTGCTCATTCCTTTGATCCTTTAAATTTAGGAGGAGGGGAAGACAGCACAAGTTTTGGAAGGACATGACTAAGAGTAATAGGACATGTAATCTGATTTAACAATCTTGAAAGAGTATCTCTGTCTTCTTTTAATTATGTGCCTGGTCCTAGGAGATGTAGTAGTGATAGAAAAAGAACTTAACACATGAAAAAGTTAGTTGGAAGTGACAGAAATGAACAACAGAATGTGCTATGTACACACAGTTATTTAACCCTTCTTGTCTCCAGTGATGCAATTGGATGAAGTGATTCTCAGGCTGAGACTAATGAAATAGAAGATGGGGAGAAAAGAGAGCAAGTGATATCTAAAATGCATTCAATACATCAAAGTATAGAAGTGGACAACCAATCTGAACCACAACGAACAATTCTGTTCTCTTCATTTTAAGCAGCAGAGATACAGGCTGAAATTAACCAGAAAAAAATGACTTCAACTTTGTTGAGTAATTTGCTTGTATTAACATAATCTTCATTCAGAATACAACCAGTATATTATAAATACAAACATGCAGATTTTATTAAATTTTATTAAATAAGGACTTTTATTAAATAAGGACTAAATTAGAAAAGATGGTAAATACCAAACAAAATATAAATATAGCTCACCTCTGTATCAGTTATTAGATTATTGTGTCAGATAACTGGCACTTATTGAATAATGGTTATATGGCAGAAACTATAGTAAGCACTGTGGGTACAAAGAAAGACAAAAACGTAGTACTAATTGCTGTGGAGCTTACATTATAATGAGGGTTTTGTTGTTCAGTCTTTCAGTTGAGCCTGACTCTTCATGACCCTATGGGCCTTCTAGCCTAAACATATCTTATAGTCTGTCCAAGTTCATGTTCATTGTTTCCATGACACTATCTATCCATCTCATCCTCTGTTATCCCCTTTTCATTTCACCTTCAATCTTTCCCAATATCAGGGTCTTTTCCAGTGAGTCATGTCTTCACATTACGTAGCCAAAGTATTTAAGATTTTGCTTCAGCATTTGACCTTCCAGTGAATAGGCTGAGTTTATTTCTTTAAGTATTGACTGATTTGATCTCCTTGCTGTTCAAGGGAGTCTCCAAAGTCTTCTTCAGGACCACAAATTGAAAGTGCCAATTCTGCAGTACCTAACTTTCCTTATACTCCAACTCTCACAGACAAATATTTCTCCTGGAAAAACAAAAACAAAAAGCAAAACAAAACAAAACAAAACAAAACAAAAAAACAAACAGAATTCTAACTATATGGATCTTTGTCAGCAAGATGATATTTCTGCTTTTCAGTAAGAGTCTTTTATGGCTGTAGTTGCCATCTGCAGTGATCTTTGAAAAGGCAAAAACAAAACAAAACAAAACACTATACACATCTAAGATACATATAGAATAAATGTCTCAGATTGAAGGAACTAAATGTTGGAGGGACCTCTGACAGAGAGACGGACTTGAACTGAATCTTAAAGAAAGCCAAGGAATATGGAGGTAGAGGTAAGGAGAGGCAGCATTCCAGGTATTGGGAACAGTCAGTGAAAAGACAGAGTGGGTAAATGACTTGTCTGGTTGTGAGAGAACAAGTACAACAATGTAGCTAGATTGTAGAACATGTAGAGGGAAGTGAGTTTTAAGAAGATGAGAAAAATAGAAAGAGGCAAAGTTATAAAGGTGAAAATATGTTTAGCATGAATTATTAGAATAATTGCCTAAATCCATGATGTATTGTACAATCTTACAGAGAGTGTAATTCAATTAAAATGTTTAAAGTGTTTAATAAGTTCCTACTATATTTTTTGCCTGGTGCTATTCTAGGCTCAGAGAATGAAAAGGAAGGGAGAGAGTGAAGGAATACTTCTTGCCCTCTGGGAAATTACATTCTACCTGAGATATGTGGAAGGGGTAAGCAGGACATATACAAATAAAATGTAAGATATATTAAAAATAAATATAAAGATTTTAAGGATAGAGGTGCATTTGGAAAACAGTAATAATTGAAAAAAATAGTAAAGAACTCAAGCTGCAAGGAGCAGTACTAGAGCTAAGACTTAGAGGGAACTTACTTCTGTGTTTTAAAGTCATTTATGTTGTAGTGAGTCTCAAATTCCTGAAGATATAATATAATGCAAAGGAAAGAGCACAGTTAGTTTTTGAGTTGATTTCCCCCTCTAGGCCTCAGTTTTTTCATCTATAAAATGAAATAGTTAGACTAGATCATTTCTACTATCTTCTCCAGGAGATATTTTCTCATTTAGGACCTCAGAATAAATCTATTATAACTTTTTTCAAATTTTATTGATATCTTTTTTAATATTACATTTCCCAACATATTCCTTCCCCTCCCCGGCTCTAAAGGGCATTATTTAAAGCTAAAGAAAAAAAAGAGTATTAAAGAAAGCGTTTTAGCAAAACTAAGCAACATATGAAGTTGGACAGTATATGCTCTGTGCCACATCCATCCCTCACCTCCCCCCTTCTCCATAAAACAGAAGAGCATTTTTACATCTCTTCTTTGAGGCCAAACTTGGTAGTCTTTTATATTATTAAAATTATATTTCATTACTGAGCAGCATATGTAGGTGAGGGGGAAATAGTAAAGACCTTTCAATATCAAATAAATCTAGGTGGTACAGTAGATAGAGCCTTGGACGTGCAGTCAAGAAGTACTAAGTTCAAATATAGCCACAGATACTTATTAGCTGAGAAACCCTGGACAATTCCCTTAACTTCTATCTGCCTCAGTTTCCTTAAGGGTCAAGTGAGGATAATGATAGCACTTATCTTCCAGAGTTGTTGTGAGAATTAAATGAGATAATGTTTGCAAAGTCCTTCTCCTAGTGCCTGACACATAATATGTGCTTAATAAGTGTTTGTTCTTTTCATAAATTCCATCCTCTTGGTGAGGAGAAAGAGAAATAAAATATTTCTAAATTATTTTTCCCTTTAGTGATACATTATATCAATTATCTTATCTCAATATTTAAAAATGAATATAGCTGTGAAAGACTGTGTTTTCTACTGTAGGTTACTGTTGTATGAGAATCATGTCTTTTGCAATGTTATTCAGTATTCTGCAGAGGGAAATGATTATCCTTGTTAATTAAATCTATGAATCTGCTTATAAACTGTTCAGGTCATTATTAGCTAGTGGAAAAAAAGAGGCTAGAATACAAACACAGGGTTACAAAGAGGAGAACCAATGGTTAATATGTAATCCTGAGTAGATAACCCTGTTTGGGTTTGGAAGTTGGAAACAGTGGGCACATATAAATTATTCTGTGAGTCACCCTCAATGACTCCACACTACTTCTCAGTGAACCTTTACAAGATGTTGATTGGTCAAGACTAAATTGTCAGCATCCTGGCCAATGATTCTTCCTGAAGCTGTATGTCAAAGATTTCATGTATTACAATTTAACTTGAGATTTCATGTGTCAGTATTTAAATACTTACCTCTCAGGTAGACTGGTGGATCTCGGGAATGACAAAGGGCTGAAGAGGAGTATAAACTAATTAGAACTTTTTGAGAAAATTTGAATTTAGAGGTACAGGGAGAGATGGGAAATCTGTAAGTGAGGGAAGGATAGCTTTGGGAAATGGTCCTGGGGGAGATAATCAGGAAGAGAGTGAAAATAATTCTCTTCTGTTTCTTCTCCCCTACACTACCTGACTGCTTAAACCCAGATCATTAGATCTCAAGCTCAAGGTGTTTTTTTCCTTTTCTTTTTCTTTCAAGAAATAACTATAAGATAAAGGATGAATAATGTAGTTATCCCGCCACTCTTCCTGTTCCAAAAGCAAGTCTTTTTCTTAAAGCAGGCTTTATATCTCCAGTAACTTGAAAATTGCAGACAGTTGACAAAGGGGCATGTTTGCTTAATTGGACTGGATTGGAAAATGCAGCTGAAGTTCAGGTATATGAGCAGGTATACCTTTTGGCTATAATGTATTTATTTCAATGTGACATATACTCACAAAATTTTGCGTATTCCTTGTATCAATGGCTAGATCCTGATACAAAAGGCCAAGGCTTACTTTAGGAATTTTTTTTCCTCTGCTTTATTCCCCTCTCCCCCACAGAGATCTGGAAACTTCAGTATAAGATTCCTATCCAAGGCTAATCTCTCTCTCTCTCTCTCTCTCTCTCTCTCTCTCTCTCTCTCTCTCTGTCTCTCTCTCTCTCTCTCTGTCTCTCTCCCCCTCTCTCCACCACACACACACACACACACACACACACACACACACACAGTATGAGTGTATGTGTGTATACATATATATATGTATATGTGTATATACATATAATCGATATTAATAAAGATAAATTCACAAAGTTCAGTATATGAAGTTTCATTTGCCATTCAAAGGAAATAGATAGGATTTGTATCTGAACCTTTTAAAAATGCAATAAAAAGTAATATACAACACTCTTCTAAGAGAACTCCAGAATTTTGGTGACTCACATTACTCCCATATATTTGGATCTAGCAATTATAGTTAGGGTATTCTCCACCACACTGTTTCTCTCCTTTCTGCACAACACATTGTTTTCTTCAGCTATCTTCTCCTTTCCTCCATAGATCTTCTTGAAGTGCTGTTCAGCTCCTAGTGGGTGGCCATTTAATCATTAGCACATCTGTTGTCATCTGTCACTACTCTGAACCTCTCTTTGTCAGGTAGTTGTTTTGTTGTCATCTTCTTTCATTATCCTCTGCAGTTCTGCCATCTTCCTCAACATCTAATTCATGTTTCTTGTTACCTTCCCAAGGGACTAGGTCTCCAACATTGCCCCATATGGAGGAACTTCCATATGTGTTTATAGCTCAAAAATCACTTCTGTTATTCTTGACCTTTCTTTTACATAAAATTCCAGTCTTCACACTTGAGAGTTTATTTAAGGATCAGAGGTACTCTTTTCTTGTGCCTCTGAGTGGATCTCTGTCTTCAACCACCAAAATGTCATCATGGCATATTGCCATCTGCTGTAAGGAGTACTTTAATATGGGTCCACACCTCTCGTATCCAAGTGTATTTTCTATTGAAAACAGAACTTCCTGGTGGTCCAGATGTTCAGGTAGAACATTCTACTTTCTTACTGATGATCTATCTTCTTCTTCCACCTTGGCAGCTGGGCTGATATTCAAATTATTTTTATCTGTCTCCCCAAGTACCTTAAAAAGATAGAGAGAGTCAAATTTAAACATTAGGTATCATTATTTGCCAATCTGATCCTATTCAATAAGAAGGATAAGAGGCCAGGGAATTCTATGATCAAATTAGCAGCTATATGTATGACCCTGCTGAACTGAGGTGTTGAAAGTGTTGAGTCATCTATAATTCAATGAAAGTTGATGGCTTTCTACTTCTCAACTTTTCCTTTCTCTGAGTGGTTGCAATATCACATTGGTCTAACAGCAACAACAAAAACAAAGAGAGTCTCTCTCTGTCTCTCTCTCTGTCTCTCTGTCTCTCTCTCAGTCTCTGTCTCTCTCTCTCTCTCACACACACACATACACACACACGCACACGCACACACACACACACACACACACACTCACACATACACACAAACCTATGAGTCAGAAAGACCTGAATTCAAAAATCTGGTCACAGAAATTTACTGTGAGCAAGTTACTTAATCTTTGTTCATCTCAGTTTCCTCAATCATAAAATAATGATTATAATAACACCTACTTGGCAGGGTTATTGGAGAAGTAAATGAGATATTTATGAAGTATTTAGCAGAGTGCCTGACCTGTAATAGGTGCTATATAAATGCTTATTCCTCACCTATTTCTTTACCTCCAATTTCTCAAGGGCAAAAAATGCACTAAAGATCATAGAATAAGTTAGGTATGGGCTCCTGAAAATAAAAATAAAGAAAAATCTCAGCCATATCCCTTTCTCTTATACAGCTTCATATTATTTGCAAGTGCATGATTAGAACAACTCTGCTTCCAGTATCTTTGATTTAGTTTTTGTTGTAGGAATTTTCAATGCTCCTGTTCTTACAGAGATGAAAATGTTGCAGAAACCCACTTTGCAGACAACTAAGGGAGGTCTGGTTCTGTGCAAAGATGCAGAACTTGCTATTTGCAGAGTTTGACTTGAAGGTTATATAAAATCAGTTCTACCTGCTCTCAAATATCTCTCATCATTTTGCCTGTCTTCCTTCTGCTCCAGTGTAAGATTTCTAATGCTGTCTATCTAATAGTGGGTGGTGGTGGTAGTCATGGTAGTAGATAACAAATGGAAAATATTGTTTCTAGAAGACTCTTCTCTATATCTAAGGTTATTGATAGATACTGTTTTTCAGAAGACTCTCATGGGGGACTGGTGAGGGTTAAGAACTCTGCCTATAACACAAGATCGATTAACATGAATACCTTAATTTTCTACTATTTTACAATTAGTTATTATTGTGATAACCCAATTTCCTCATTACAATGTTGTTAAATAGGTTGATCAAGTATTATTATCTTCATTGATGAGCAAACTGAAGAACATGGAGGCTGACTGAGCTTCCATCTTAATTGGTAGAGCTGAGATTAGAATCCTTATACTCAATATTTTATGGGATACTAATATGTCTTTCTTAATCTTTTATCTATCTATCATCTATACCTATTTATGTATCAATGTACCTTAAAATGTAGCTTGTGGCAGCTAGATGGTATAGTGGGTAGATTGTTGGAATTGGAATCAGAAAGATGAGTTCAAAACCTGCCATAGATACCTATTGAGTGCGTGACCCTAGGGATATAACTTAATCCTTCTTAATCTAGTTTCCTCATTTATAAAAATGGAAAATAATTATACCTACCCCACAAGATTATGTAAAGATTAAATGAAATGATACATATGAAACACTTTGCAAACCTTAAAGTGCTAGGTAAGTGTTTATTATTATTATTAAATGTGAAGATCAGATAAATGCACTGCCAGATTTAGTAGCAAGAGCAATGATCAGCAGTGTAAAAATACCAACTATATCAGTCATGAATCATTTGAAACTTTTAGGAGGTACCAATATGATAGAATGGTGGGCACTGAAGAAAAACAATTATTTTATGTGCCAGCTAACTTTAGCAGAAGAGTGAAGCTAAAAGCAAACCTTGGAGAATAACAGGTTCATGACTTCTCATTTAAAAAAAAAATTTCCTGAAGGGTGCTAACATGCAATGACCTGTGTTTTCATTAATAAAGAGATCTCTTATCATTGCAGATAAGAACCTCTTCAGTAACTTATGTTTTAGAGAATTGTATAGAATGATGAAATGATTTGTTCAGGGTCACACAGCTAATGTATTTCATTGGCAAGATTTAAACTGAGGTTTTCAAAGCTCTCAGGCCAGGCCCTTATCAAACCACAACTTTCTTTATCTTCTTATTCACAAATGGAATAGTCATGAAAAAGGAAGGCGGGGTCTCAAAAATAAGAGAAAACTGAGCATCAGCTTTATTTACTTCCAAGTTGGCTAAATTGTCTAGTTGCATCCATTCATTGTTAGTGTGGCTCTGACTTGAGTTATGTTTTCAGATTTCTTTTTTTTTAAGGTTAGCTTCCATAACATTCTATACATTTTCAATCACATATTTTGGAGCATAATAGAAATAAAATGTGAGTATTTGCGTCTCTATTATTGGACACTTTCTTGGATTAAATATAACTTTGATAATATCTGTTTGCATTTATCATTTTATCCTTAATAAATACAATTAATTTACCTTATTATAATCAATATTTTCCCTTTGAAATAAAGGTATCCTTTAAGACATATGTAAATGCACAAGTTTTGGGTGGAAAGTTATAGAGATATTGAGTTGGTCATTTACAAATGAAAAGGCTAACCAATACAAGAAACTTTTTAACAATTCATACTTTACCTCTATATCATTTCCTTAGACATTTGTTCACAATAAACAACAGGAGAACCTAGTTTAAAAAAAAAAGGAGGGGATATGTATTTGCTGTAGAGTGCATCCAAAGTTCATGTGGGCCCTCCAACATAATTCAGAAAATAATAGTAAGGATGACCTGAGGCCTGGGGCAACATTACCTACAATTCAGGATTAAAAACTAATTATAATAATAAGCTGCTAAAAATAAAATAAAATAAAAATAAGTAAGCAAAAGAAAAAGCACCTGACCATATAGTGTTAAATAAGATCTGGGTTCATATTCAGAAGAAGATAGTGAGGTTAAAAAAAAGCCACTCTTACTCAAACAGTAACACCAAATGGTCACAAGCCCAAAAAGTCCCTGGAAGAACTTAAAAAGAACTTCAAAAATCAAATGACAGAGACTGAGGGAAAAAATATAAAAAGAAATAAAAACAATCCAAGAAAATTATGAAAAGAAAATTAATCAGTTGGAAAAAGAGGTCCAAAATCTTATGGAAGAAAATAATTCCTTGAAAACTAGATATGGACAAGGAGAGTTAAATGACATTATATGATGCTAAAAAATAATGAAAGTAGAAAACATAAAAGAGAATTTGAGAGATTTTATTAAAAAAAACAAGTGATCTAGAGAACAAATTGAGGAAAGACAATATAAGAATTGTTGGACTACTTGAAAATTATGACAGAAAAAAATATCTTGATATAATATTATAAGAAACTATTAAGTAAAATTGCCCTGAAGTTCTCCAACAAGATGGTAGGGGAAAAATAGAAAAAAAAAAAAAAAACTACCATTCACCACCTAACAGAGATTCCAGGAGAAAAAAATTCACAGGAACATCATAGACAAGTTTCAAAACTCCCAGGTTAAGGAAAAAATATTGCAAGAAGCAATAATAACAAAAAGAAACACACACCCACAATTTAAATACCACAGAGATACAATTAGGATTTCACAAGACCTCTAGCAGCTTCTATATTAAAAGACCATAAGCCTTGTACATTTTATTTTGAAGAGCAAAAGAGCTGAAGTTGCACCCAAGAGTAACTTACCCAGCAAAGTTGAGTATAATCTTGAATGGAAAAAAAAAATAAACAAATGAAAAAAATTAATAAGCTGAAAGACTTTCAGGTGTTTGTGACAAAAAGACCAGAACTCAATGGAAAATCCAATATATTAGATTGATATATAAGATAAGATATAAGGAAAACATTAAAGATTAATTATAAGGGACTTATTAAGGTCAAACTGCTTCTTTTTTATATGTGAAAATATTATTAGCATTCTTTAAGACTGTCATCTTTACTAGGATAGTTTGAAAGAAAGGTTGGGGCTAAGTTGAATGTGACAGGGTAATTCTAAAAAAAACAAAATTGGGTAAGAAAAGGTAAAAAAAGAGCAATTATCTTATATGAATGTGGAATAAAAGGAAGAACTGACACAGAGGAAGCAAGTAGTGATGAGGCTCAGTAGTGATAGAACCTTACACTCCTAGGATCTGGGTTAAAGAGGGAACAACATATACATTTAAAAGGGTATAAAAGTCTTCAAAACTTATAAAGGAATAAGAGGAGTAGGGGACAGAATAAGGGAGGGATTTCTAGAAGGGTGTGTAGATTAATATTTAGGAGTGTGGGGGAGAGGATAAGAGAGGGTACTTACAGGGTGGGTAGAATAAGGAATAGGAGGCTAAGGGGAGAGGATAAGGTAATAGGGATAGGATCAAAAGAGAGGCTGAGAAGGGCAATAGTGAATAAAATAGGATGGAAGGAAATGCACAAATAGTAATTATAACTTTGAATATGAATGGAATGAACTCATCCATAAAATAGAAATGGATAGCAGTATGGATTAAAAATCAAAATCAAGCAACACATTATTTAAAAGAAACACATTTATGAATGAGAGATACAAACAGAGTTAAAATGGAGGGTAAGAGTAGAATTTATTATGCTTCAGCTGATGTAGAAAAGTCAGGGTAGTAATTATGATCTCAGACAAAGTTAATGCTAAAATAGATTTAATTAAAAGATATTAACAGGGTTATTACATTTTAATAAAAGTACCATAGATAATGAAGCAATATCAGTACAGAATCTAAATGTACCAAATGCTATATCATCTAAATGTTTAAAAGAAAAGTTAAATGAATTACAAGTGGAGATAGATAGTATTACAGTATTGGTGGGGAGCTTTAATCTTCCCCTCTCAGAGCTAGATAAATCTAACAAAAATACATATGAAAGAAGTCAAGGAAGGGAATAAAATTTTATATAAGCTAGATATGATACATTTCTGGAGAGAACTGAATAGGAATAGAAAGGAATACACCTTTTTCTCAGTGGTTCATGGTATCTTTACAAAGATTCACCATATTTTAGGGCATAAAAATTAATAATTAAAAGCAAAAATATTGAAATCATTCTTTTCAGATCACAATGGAATAAAACATATTTTATAAGGGATCATGGGAACAAAAATTTAAAACTATTAAAAATGAATTGAAGATTAAACATCCTAAACCTAATGAATGAGTGAGTTAAAGAATAAATCATAGAAACAATAAAAAATTTCATTAAAGAGAATGATAATAATAAGACAAAATGTCAAAACTATAGGATACAGCAAAAGCAGTAATCAAAGGAAAATTTATATCTCTAAAAGCTTAAATCAATAAAATAAAGAAAAATGCAAATTGGGTATGCAATAAAAAAAAACCCTAGGAAAAGAACAAGCTAAAAAAACCTCAATTAAAAACTGAATTGGAAATCCTGAAAATTTAAGGTGAAATTAATCACATTGAGTGTAAAAAACCATTGAATTAAAAAATAAAGTTAGAAGTTGATTTTATGGGAAAAAAACAATAAAATAGATAAACCATTGGTTAATTTGATTTAAAAAAGAAGAAAACTAAATCACTGCCATTAAAAATGAAAAGGGTGAATATACCGCAAAGGAAGATGAAATTGAAGCAATGATAGAAGTTATTTTGACCAATTATATGCCAACAAATGTAACAATTTCAGTGAAATGGAAGAATATTTACAAAAATATTAATTGCCTAGATTAACAGAAAAGGGAATAGAAAATTAAAATAGACCTATTTTAGAAAAAGAAATTGCACAGGCCATAAATGAACCTCCGACAAAAAAGCACCAGGACGAGATGGAATTACAAGTGAACTCTATCAAACATTTAAAGATCAACTAATTCCAATATTAAACAGTATACCTCATTTAAAATATCTCTAGATAGTATAAAATACCTATGAGTACCCTCGCCAAAACTAACACAGGAACTACATGAACAAAATTATTAAAAGAAGTTTTATGCAAATAAAATCAGCTCTAAATAATTGGAGAAATATTAATTATTCATGGTAAAGTAGGGCCAATATTATAACAATGACAATTTTACCTAAATTAATTTATATATTCAGTGCCATGCCAATTAAATTACCAAAAATTATTTTGCTGACTTTGAAAAAAAAATAGTAACCAAATTCATTCGGAAGAATAAAAATTCAGTATTACCAAACAAAAGTATGGGGGAAAAAAGCAAAGGAAGGAATTTTAGTAGTACCAGATTTTAAACTATATTACAAGGGAGTAATTATCAAAACTATCTTGTACTGCCTAAGAAATAGAAAGGCAGATCAATGGAACAGAATAGGTATACAACTTACAGCAGCAAATGAATATGGTGACTTTGTATTTGACAAGTGCAAAGACTTATGTTTTTGGGAAAAGAATTCATTATTTGGTAAAAATTGTTTGGAAAATTGGAAAACAGCCTGGCAGAAATTGGACATAGACCAATATCTTACACCATTTACCAAGATAAGGTCAAAATGGATACATGCTTAGATACAAAGAGAGATATTACAAGAAAATTTGAAGAACATGGAACATAAAACTTATCAGACTTATGGATAGATGAACAATTTATGAATAACTAAGTGATCACAGTGAAAGGTGTAAAATGGATAATTTTGATTCCATTAATTTGAAAAAAAGTTTTTTGTACAAATAAATGTAGCCAATATCAGGAAGAAAGCAGATAACTGGGGTAAACTTTTTTGTAGATAGTTTCTCAGATAAAGATCTCATATCTCAAATATATAAAGTATTTTTTTCAAATCTAGAAGTATATAAGTCATTCCCCAATTGGTAAATGATCTAAAGAATATGAACAAGCAGTTTTCCGATGAAGAAATCAAAATAAATTATAGTTATATAAAAATGCCCTAAATAATTACTGATTAGGGAAATTAAAATTGAAACAACCTCGAGATATCATTTTACACCTATCACAGTATCTAAAATGATGGAAGGATAAACAACAAACATGGAAGGGGTGTGGAAAAATTGGGACAAAATTCAAAAAAATTGGTGAAACTGTGAACTGATCCAACCTTTTTGGAGAGCAATCTGGAATCATGCCCAAAGACTTATTGAACTGCCCAAACTCATTGACCTAGCATAACAGCTACTAGGTCTATTGCCCAAGATGATTAGGGAAAAAGGAAAATGAGTTTCACTTCTGGGAGTCAAGATGGCAGAGTAAGAAGTAAGTTGCCCTCACTGTCCCTTATTGACCTCTGAAAGTCCAGAAAATATCACCCCAGTAAAAACCTTGGAACAGCTGAACCAGTAGAAAGATGGAGTGCAGCAGTCTAGTAGCCCAGGTAGCTCGAGGGAATAACAGGAAAGCCCCTTCTTGCCCTGGGGGAAGGGAAGCAGTACAGAACAGGAGGTGTCCAAGCAAGATAGTGGAAAGCCCCACCAGGGGAGATCCTGAACCCCAGGTGGTGGAGCAAGCAAACACCAACACCATGACCCCCGAGTGCCTCAGTATAGGCAGGGGAACCAGTGGAAACTGGCTCAGAAAACCTTCAGCAAGCATCTTATGTAATGCGGACAAGCTAGAAGCGTTTCCAATAAGATAAGGGGTGAAACAAGGATATCCATTATCACCACTGTTGTTCAATATCATACTGGAAGTGTTAGCTTTAGCAATAAGAGAAGAAAAAGAAATCAAAGGTATTAGAATAGACAAAGAAGAAACAAAGCTATCGCTCTTTGCAGAGGACATGATGATATACTTAGAGAATCGTAGAGAATCAAGTTAAAAAAAAACTACTTGAAATAATAAACAACTTTAGCAACATTTCAGGCTATAAAATAAACCCACAAAATCATTGGCTTTTCTATATATTACCAACAAAGACCAACAGAAAGAGATAGAAAGAGAAATTCCATTTAAAGTTACTGCAGATATTATCAAATATTTAGGAGTCTACCTACCGAAACAAATGCAGGAACTATATGAACACAATTACAAAACACTTTCCACACAAATAAAGTCAGATCTAAATAATTGGATTGCTCATGAGTAGGCTAAGCTAATATAATAAAAATGACACTTCTACCTAAACTAATTTACTTATTCACTGCCATACCAATAAAACTAGCAAAAAAAATATTTTATAGAGCTAGAAAAAATAATAGCAAAATTCATCCAGAAGAACAAAAAATCCAGAATATCAAGGAAACTAATGAAAAGAAATGCAGGGGAAGGTGACCTACCCATACCAGATCTTAAATTGTATTATAAAGCAGCAATCATCAAAACTACTTGGTACTGGCTAAGAAATAGAGTGGTGGATCAGTGGAATAGATTAGGTATGCAAGACACAGTAGTCAATGACTATAGTAATCTACTATTTGATAAACCCAAAGATCCCAGCTCCTGGGATAAGAGCTCACTATTTGACAAAACTGCTGGGAAAACTGGAAAAGAGTATGGCAGAAAGTAAACATAGACTAAAATCTTACACCATATACCAAAATAAAGTCAAAATGGGTTTATGATTTAGATATAAAGGCTGATACTATAGGCAAACTGGGAGAGCAAGGAATAGTTTATCTGTCAGATTTGTGGAGAACAGAAGAATTCATGACCAAACAGGAGATAGGGAAAATTATGTCAAGCAAAATGGATAACTTTGATTACATTAAATTGATAAGTTTTTGCACAAACAAAGCCAATGCAACCAAGATTACAAGGAAAGTAGAAAACTGGGAAAGAATTTTTACAACCAGTGTCTCTGATAAGCACCTCATTTCTAAAATACATAGAGAATTAATTCAAATTTATAAGAATACAATTCATTCCCCAATTGACCAACATGGTCAAAGGATATTAGTAGGCAATTTTCAGATGAAGAAATTAAAGCCATCTATAGTCATACAAAAAATGCTCTAAATCACTATTGATTAGAGAAATGCAAATCAAAACAACTCTGAGGTACCACATCACACAAATTGGCCTACATGTCAAAACAGGAAAATGATCAATGTCATAGAAGATGTGGGAAAATTGGAACACTAATGCATTGTTGGTGGAGTTGTGAATTGATCCAACCATTTTGGAGAGCAATTTGGAACTATGCCCAAGGGGCTATAAAATATGCATACCCTTTGACCCAGCAATAGCACTTCTAGGGCTATTTTGTGTCAAAGAGATCATACAAATGGGTAAAGGACCCATATGTACAAAAATATTTTTAACAGCTCTATATGTGGTGGCAAAGAATTGGAAATTAAAGGAATGCCCATCAATTGTGGAATGGCTGAACAAGTTGTGGTATATGAATGTAATGGACTACTATTGTGCTATAAGAAATGATGACCAGGCAGACTTTAGAAAAGCTTGGAAAGACTTGTGTAGACTGATCCTGAGTGAAGTGAGCAGAACCAGAAAAACACTGTACATAGTAACAGCCATGTTGTGCGATGATAAACATTGATAGACTTAGTCCTTCTTAGCAATGCAAATCTAAGATTTCTCCAAAGGTCTCAGGATAGAAAATACTATCCATATCCAGAGAAAGAACATGGAGTTTGAATGCATATCGAAGCATACTATTTGTTATTTTTTTTCTTCTTTTGCATTTTGTTTCCTCTTTCTGGTGGTTCCTCCTATTGGTTCTAATTCTTACAACATCACGAATGTGAAAATATGTTTAATAGGAATGTATATGTATAGCCCATATCAGATCACATGCAGTCTTGGGCAGGAAGGTGGGGAGGGAGGAGGAAAAAAATTTAAAACTCAAAAGCTTATGGAAGTGAGTATTAATAAATCAAAATAAATTAATAAAAAGGGGAAAAAAGAAAAGAACCTATATGTTGTAAAATATTTATAGCAGCTCTCTTTTGATGGCAAAGAACTGGAAATTATGGGGATGTATATCAATTGGGGAATGACTGAAGAAGTGGTATATGATAATGATAGAATAATACTGTGCTATACAAAATTATCTCAATAATCTTACAAAAACATGGAAAGACTTGAACAAAATAATGAGGAACAAAATAAGCAGAACCAAGAAATCATTGTATATAGTAACAGCAATATTGTTTTAAGAACAACTTTGAACAACTAAGTCATTTAGACTATTATAAATACTCAAATTAACTACAAAGGACATACCAAAGAAGACTCTCTCTGCCTCCAGAGAGTGAACTGATAAATAGAAGCACGTATTGAATGATTTTACATATACATCTGTTTCTAAAGGTAGCTCTCCCTAAAGCAGGATGGGGGCACAGATGAAAAAAAGGGAAAAAATGAAAGTTACATGATCACTTTATTACATATTTAAAAAGAATAGTAAATTGTACATAACAGATTTGCAGTTTCATCTATAATCAACTCTTTTAAAAACCTTCTTCTATGTTATGAAAATGCTTGCTTATTTCATAAATTAAAAATTAAAGAATTCATGTGGAAAATGATTTGCAACTATTGTTCTATCTATGTCATTTGAGTTAATGTCTTTGCTAAGAGCCAATAGAGCCTAATGGCTAGGAATCACATTTGTGGGGACTTGTGAACTTCAATTGCTGAAAGATAATGGCACAGGTTATACCCTTGAAATCTAAGAGCAGTTGTCCCTTTGGTAATATGACTCACTAGGTTTTTATTTTTGTTGTTTATTTTTTAGGTTTTTGAAGGTGAAATCTATTGTGTACCAGAGAACAGAGGATACACAGAGAGGTTTAATTCTTCTGAAAGTAGAGATTTCTTCAATCCTCCAGGATTTCAAGAATATGAGTTTTCTTTAGTGTAGTTAATCAATATAGAGTCCAACTCCTCAATGAATCAGAAAAATGCCTCAGAGTTGCTTAAACTACACAGTTGATCACCATATAATTAATCTGCTCCTGAACCACTCTGAATGTAGCTAGCTTGATCTGCAGACAATAAACATAGTGTCTATCCACAATTCCATGCTTGAAACTTTCCCAACACAGTAAATCCTGCTAGAACTGTGTTCTTCTAGCATGATTTGCAAGAACCCAGAATAAATTCCAATAAAACAATGCAATAGAATGATTTTAGGGGAAGAAATAGTGGGCTGGGAAGGGTGGTGGGAGAGGAGTATAATCTATATACATTATGTCATAATTTAGAGAAACCTCAAAAAAAAAGTAGCATACATGAAGCTTCAATCCCATCTCTGTGCCTTTGCACTGCCTGTGCCTCATATCTAGAATGAAACCAAGGATATGCTTGTAATGTTTAACTATCGAGGAAAAAAGAAGTGTACCTCACAATAGACTTTTAAGTTTAATTTATATGACTAACACATTCATAAATTGAGACAATCAACTGAACAAAATTCTGATCTATATAGTATTTGCCCATTTCTGAGGTGTAAATACTCATGCTGGCTTTGTGGAGATGATTTGAACTAGCTCCAGCACACCCCTGAATATATGTCTTCCTCCATTATACTGTTTATAATCCCTTGCTTTTCTTCTTTTCTTTCTATTTTTATTAATAAATTTATTTATTTTTAGTTTTCAACATTTACTTCCACAAAATTTTGACTTCCAAATTTTCACCCCATCTAGCCCCTCCCCCCAAGATGGCATGCATTCTGAATAGCTCTTCCCCTAATTTGCCTTCTCTTCTATCTCTTCCCCCCCTTCTCTTAACTGCTTCCCCTTCTATTTTCCTGTAGAGCAGGATAGATTTTTGTACCCCATTTCCTGTATTTATTTCCCACTTTCATGTGAAAATATTTTTTTTAAACATTTGTTTTTAAAACTTTGGGTTCCAAATTTTCTCCCTTCCTCCCTCCCCACCCACCCTCATTGAAAAGGCAAGCAACTCAATATAAGTTATAAATGTGCAGTTATATAAAACACTTCCATAGTAGACATGCTATGAAAAACTAACTCTATTTTCCTTAACCCTACCCTGCCCCCCCATTTATTCTATTTTTTTCTTTTGACCCTGTCCCTCCTCAGAAGTATTTACTTCTGATTATCCCCTTTCCCAATCTGCCCTCCTATCATCCCCCTACTCTCTTGTCCCCTTCTCCCCCATTTTCCTGTAGAATAAGACAGATTTACATACCCAATTGAGTGTGTATGTTATTCCCTCCTTAAGTCAAATCCTATGAGAATAAGATTCACTCATTCCCTCTCACCTTCCCCATTTCCCCTCCACTTTAAGAGCCTTTTATTTTCTATTTTTCTTTCTTTTGTGTGTGAGATTGTACCTCTCCCTTTCTCCTTCTCCTAGTATAATCCTCTCTCACCCTTTAATTTTATTCTCCAGATATGACCCCTTCATCTTCAACTCACCCTGTGCCCTCTATCTATCTATCTATCTATCTATCTATACATACATACATACATATAATTTTTTCCATCCAACTACCCTAATGCTGACAATGGTCTCATGAGTTACAAATATCTTTCCATGGTGGAATGTAAACAGTTCAACCTTAATAAATCTCTTATGATATCTCTGTCCTGTTTACCTCTTCATGTTCCACTTGAGTCTTATATTTGAAACTCAGATTTTCTATTCAGCTCTGGTCTTTTCATCAAGAATGCTTGAAAGTTCTCTATTTCACTGAATGACCATTTTCCCCCCTGAAGGATTATACTCAGTTTTGCTGGGTAGGTGATTGTTGGTTATAATGCTATATAACTATATAATGCTATATAAAGCTATATAATGTTTTGCTCTCTGGAATATTATATTCCATGCCCCGCAATTCCTTAATGTAGAAGCTGCTAAATCTTGTGCTATCCTGATTGAATTTCCACAATATTTGAATTGTTTCTTTCTGGCTGCTAGTAATATTTTCTCCTTTACCTGGGAACTCGGGAATTTGGCTACAATATTCCTAGTTTCCTTTGGGGACCACTTTAAGAAGGAGATTGGTGGATTCTTTCAATTTCTATTTTGCCCTTTGGTTCTAAAATATCAGGGTAGTTTTCCTTGATCATTTCTTGAAAGATGATGTCTAGGCTCTTTTTTTGATCATGGCTTTCAGATAGTCCAATAATTTTTAAATTCTCTCTCCTGCATCTATTTTCCAGGAGAGTTGTTTTTCCAATGAAATATTTCACATTGTTTTCTAATTTTTCATTCTTTTGGATTTGTTTTACAGTGTCTTGATTTCTCATAAAGTCACTAGCTTCTAATTGCTCTATTCTAATTTTTAAGGAAGTATTTTCTTCAGTAAGCTTTTGGACTTCCTTTTCCATTTGGCCAATTTTGCTTTTTAGGGCATTTTTTTCCTCATTGGCTTTTTGGACCTCTTTTGCCATTTGGGTTAGGCTATTTTTTAAGGTATTATTTTCTTCAGTATTTTTTTGGTCTCCTTTAGAAAGCTGTTGACTTGTTTTTCATGATTTTCTTGCCCCACTCTCATTTCTCTTCCTGGTTTTTCCTCTACTTCTCTTACTTGCTTTTCAAAATTCCTTTTGAGCTCTTCCAAGGCCTGGGACTGATTCATATTTTTCTTGGAGGCTTGGGATGTAGGAGCTTTGACTTTGTTGTCTTCTTCTGGTTGTATGTTTTGATCTTCTTTGTCACCAAAGTAAGATAATATAGTCTGACTCTTTTTGCACTGCTTACTCATGATCCCAGTCAATTACTTGAGTTTTAAACTCTTTGTTGAGGTAAGAGTCTGCTTCCAATGTGGAAAATGTACTGTCCCAAGCTTCAGGGATTTGTACAGCTGTTTTCAGAAATACTTCCGGGGACCTATAAATTTTCAGTTCTTCCAAGGTGGTATGATAAGGGGCGAGGTGTTTCCTCTCCACTGCCACAACAAGCTCCACCATGCCACCACTCCTCCTTGCCCCAGGACCGCCCCTCAGAACTATGACCCAGATCCAAGCATGGGCAAAACAAGAGATTCCTGCCTCAGCACTGGCAAAGAGATCCCTGCAATCTCCCTCTGATCAGCCACTTGATTCCCCCTCAGTCTGTGGGCCAGAAGCTCAGGAGGCAGGTGCCACCCTGGGGCCACGCTCAGGACTTGTGACTGAGACCTAGCTTCTCCCTCTCACCACAGTCACAGACTTTTCCCACTGACGTTCTAAATTGTCTTTGGCATCCCTGGTTTGAGAAGTCTGGAAACCACTACAGCTGCCCATGATTATGCCCTCTGAAGCCTGCTCCAGGTTCACTGTGGCCTGCATGCCCAAGCCAAACTGCACTCCTCTCCCAATCTGGCACAATATACCTTTCTGATCAACCATCCAGGTTGTCTTGGGCTGGAAATTTGTTTCACTCTGTCTTTTTGTGGGTTCTGCTGCTTTAGAATTAGTTTAGAGACTTTTTTTAGAGGTATTAGGAGAGATTTGGGGGGGAGCTCAAGCAAGTCACTGCTTTCACTCTGCCATCTCCTTGCTTTTCTTCAAAGCTAAACTCAAGGACCACCTTCTTCTCAAAGCCTTTCTGATAACCATCCTCAAATCCACCCCCTAAAATACACATACTCTGTTAATGCACCCCTCCAAACTTTCCTGTATTTGCTTTGTATCTATTCTGTAGATATCTGTATCTATTTCTCTATGTATCTATATGTATGTATGTATGTATGCATATATGTATCTATCTATCTATCTACTTATCTATCTATCCATTGTGTTGTCTAATGTGCATACTTTTTGCGATTAAGGACCATTTCATTTCTGTTTTTCTATCCCCAGTACTTAGCAAAGCTCCTGGTGCATAATCTCCATAATAAATATTATTAATGGATTGTCATGAGCATGTGGAAAATACATCTATGGGAGAAACAAATCTTTACAATATGAATAGAATGCTATCATCTGTAAGCATTTACAAATACACAGGTAATAGATTAGAATAGTTTTCAACATACAGATAGAAGGAAATTAGGGCAATTATAGCTTTTTTTTTTGGCAGCTAGGTCATGCAGTGGATAAAATGCCTGACCTGGAGTCAGAAAATTTCATCTTCCTGAGGTCAAATTTGTCCTCAGAAACTTACTAGCTGTGTTACCCTGGACGATTCTCTTAACCCTGTTTACTTCAGTTTCTACATCTGTAAAATGAATTGATGAAGGAAATGGCAAACCACTTCAGTATCTTTGCTGAGAAAACCCTAAATGGGGTCACAAAGAGTCAGACACAACTGAAAATAACTGAAAAAAAATAGCTCTTTTTAGCTAAGGAGATCCTGGTGTCCAAGAAGATGTGTGGGGCAAAGGGAAGACAAGATTTAGGATCATGGGATCACAGATGTATGACTGTAAAGTACCTTCCAGATAATCCAACTTTCTCTTTTTGTACATGAGGAAAGTGAGGTCCAGGGAGTTTAAGAGACATACAAGGTCACAGAGCTATTATCCTTATCTGGGATTTGAATCCTTGTTCTTTATTTACAAATCCAAAAACCCTTCCTACATAGCACACTACCTATTTCTTTAACATGAAGATTGTGTAGCTAACATCCTGCCACCATAAAAAGTATGCTATCTAGATTTAGAATATAAACTGTCACTGACATTTCATGATATCTTCCTCCTTGGTGTTTTTTTTTTTTCTGGCCTTATTCTATGTGGAATACTCCCTTTCCCCTTTAGGGACTTTGGGCTCTGCTTTATGACTCAGCTCAAAACTCCCTGCTGAACCTCCTCCAGTGTTTGCCTATGCCTTTGTGATCTCCTGGCTTTGCCTTTGGTTTGGTTTTTACTTGCTCTGATGGTATGTCAATTTGGACAATGTGGCAATAACCTTTACTCTGAACACTACATGTTTTCTTCACCTTCTTCCAGGATTGTCATCTCCTTCTAAATCTATAAAATACTCTTAAACTCCCCTACTCCATATTAATCAATTTTTACTATTCTCCAACTATGGTATTATCATCAACTGATTTAATTACTTCCCATCCCTGACGTAATGTTGTTGATTTTTATAAGTTGGAACTGCTATCACTCTAGTCAATGTAAAGGCATATTCTATTCAATCTCCACACAGATAAATTGATGCATTAAACACAAAAAAGACTCAAAATATCTCTATACTTTACACAGTTCCAAAGCCCAAGAAAAGCAACCTACAGAATCAAACTTTTTTTTTTTTGCAAGTGGAAGAGCCTACAAATAAAAATGTTCATTTGCTATTGATTTTGTTAAGTTGATGCCATGGAAAACAAAAAGCAGTTCAGCACAAATAGAATCAGTGGCTTGGTCAATGGAAAGACCTAAGAGTTTTTATAGGAATTATCAAAGTAAGCTAACAGAGGACTATTCACCTTTTTTACCTAAAAAACACAGGGCAGTCATATGTCTTCTATGGTTCTGAGTGAGGTCTTATGGTGTAACAATAGTATCAGGTAAAGAGGTCATGAAAAAAAATAGAGTGTGTGAACAAGAGGCAATGATTGAATTCATACAGTGGAAAGGGGAATTTCGTGCCAGGTTTCCATCAGAGAGTTCAATAAGGGTCAGAGGGAAGAAGGCTACTATTGAAGGAGAGGAAAGCATTTTCAATGGGAGATGTAACAACCTAAGGGTGAAGAAAGAAATTGAAGTCTTGACCCACTGAGAAGATAAATGAATGCAGTAATGTGTGAATCAAGGGAAGAGTCTCAGCTCATTCAAATAACTTATTGGGATTTGCCATGGTCAGGAACCTGAGAATTTCTGTGGTGGAATGGTTTAAAGATTGGAATGTAAACTCCTTAAGGACAAGGCCTATTTCATTTCTCCATCTCTCCAGGAAGTAGGGCAGTACCTAGCATATAATAGAAATTGAGTGAATCCTTGTTGTTGAATAGATAAATACTGGATACACAGGAATTGTACACATTTGAAATTCTTTCAGAGAAGCAAAGAGAACAGTTTTACCTCTCTTTATATTCCCAGTGCTTATAGCATAGTGCCTGTCATATAGTAGGTGTTTAATAAATGTTTATTATTGCTTCATTAATATCATCATAAATTTGTACAGATTCAAATATTTGAGAAAGATTTCTTGTTCGTTTTCTCCCCCAATCTTGTATTGTATTTCCCGTCGTTACTTGTATCTAAAACATTTCCAACCTCTTCTTGAGGATCACAGACACACATTTTATACCTGATTTCTCCTTGGTAGTATCCCATGATCAATGACCTTTTGATTCTCAATGACACACTTCTTAGTGGCTGGCTCAGGGCAGGCCAGTTGGTCTCTTGGTAAAAGCCCTGCTTGGCCTAATGGATGAAATTAAGGAAAACAACAGAGAGAGTAGCTATATATTTTTAATCTGTAGTGTGTGATACTAGTTCTACACACACATTTTTTCTAGCAAAGTGCCACTGTGGGAGGCTCCACTCAATTCTGTATCTTCCTGAATGAGATACAGCTGTGTTAAAGATCATAGCAGACTTTATTACATCCTATTGAGTGCCAGGCTTGGTGGACAAGCAGTAATTTAAAAGTCTCTAGAAATAATATAATGCTTGAAAATAATCTTTCAGGGTATAATCTTCAGATTTCCCCAAATACTGAGGACTCTCTTTGTTTCCCCAGGAATCCAAAATCTCTTTAATGATGGTAACTTTTTACATTTCCAGCAGAATAATGGGACTACATGAATTTGTAAGGTTAAATTTCCATGTGAATATAGTACAACAGCAACCAACAGTAAGACTGAGTTATCCATAGGATTGAATACCCGATTGATAGGAAAGAATTCTATAATGCTTTACTTTGTAAGTGAGGAAACTGAGGCACAGAGTTCAAATGAATGAGTCAACATTACCCAGAGAATTAATATCAGATGTGAAAGTCAACATGTGTCATTCTATTTGCTTCTCCTTATTCACATGGTCACCACATCAATGCAGTCCCTAACTGTCCTGACTTGGACTATTTTGGAAGTTTCTTAATTGATCTCTCTCCCTTAAGACTCTTTGATCAATCTTCCAAATAATTGTTAAACTGATATTTTTAAAGTCAATCTAATAATTCCAGTCTGCTGCTCAGAGATCCTATTGATAAAACTATAAGATAAAACATGAACTTCTATTTGACATTTAAGGTTCTTTTTAGTCTGATTCCACTCCATCTTTCTAAGTTTATTATACATTATTGCCTGGTCTATTTTTGTTCCCTCTCCCATAGCATTCTATCAAACATCTCTGTGCTTTTTCATAGGCTGCTCTCTTACCTGGAAATTTACTCATTGATTGCCTCTCACTCTTGGAATTCTGAGCTGCCTTTAAGGTTCAACTCAATTGTTACTACCTACATGATGTCAATTTGAAGGCTAGTGGTCTTATCCCCACCTTCAAATCATTTTGTATTTCTTCTGGATATGTCTGCACTTTTCTTACTTCTATACATGGTTTCCTTCTTGTAAAATGTAAGATCCCTGAGGGTGAGAACTTTTTTTTTCTATTCCTAGTGCCAAGCCCAGCCACTTTCTCTGGAATACTATATGGACTCAAAAATATTTATTGAAATATTTGCTGAATAATTTATGTAAGGAATATCCAAAATTTGAAATATTATAGAAAAGCTAGCTATTTTTTGTTATTTTGATCCTTTTTCTCTTTGTCAGCATGACAATTGACTAGGCAAGCAATTATTTGTTGAAGCATTACTGTTGGTAATCAGTTATATGTGATAGGATGAACTTAGAATATCATTAAGTTGCATATAGTATGCCTGTATGGTGTATGTGAAGCAAGCCATAATTTGACATCTGCTGCGAGATTACCACTAGCAACCTAGATCATAAGCAATCAGTAAATCAACTCACCAAAGATGGTGACCCACTTAATTTGTGACTGATTTAGTTTGGGGTTGTACTGAACAAGCTTCAGGTTATTTCATTTTCTTTTTCATTGTTGTCTTCTATTTTTATATTGCCTACATTTCCCAAAATATGCTTTCCTCTCCCCTCCTAGAAAATCATTCTCTATAATAATAATTTTTAAAAAATGATTAGACAAACATGCCTAGGAGAGCCACCAAGTTGGTCACATAGGAAGTGTTCCTCACCCATGATACCCTGGCGTTCTAGGAACAAAGTGAGGTCATAGTCTAGGTTCTCATGATTGGGCAAATCAGTTATAAAGTTCTAGGCCCCTTCTATGTGATGATACAAGTCTGGAATGACAAAATAGGTGTGGAACATGAAGGAAAAAATATTAGGTTGCAACAGGATAAAGATCAGCCACTAGAAGACATGGCTTTTCCAGCTGCAGAAATATTAGAATGAAAACTCATATGAATTTCTACCAGTCCCCTAAAGGTTGTTTCTGTGTTGAAAAACCAATGGAATACACTAAGTTCCTTTAGTGAACCCATAAAGTGTATGTTTCATATATATGTTACATATATTTGTTTAAAAAAATTTTTTTAAAAATGGAGGAATGAATGAGCAGCAGTGACCTGAAAATCTCAATAATAAGAACAGATCATTTGTTTCAGTAAGGACTAGTAATGCAGTATTGTTTCCACCTCCAATCCATACTTGTCCCCAACCTATCATGTACCCCAGGACTCTAGGTTCTCCTACTTAAATTAATACTTCATTTTTTTCAAGTAAGTATCTCTGGCTAGGCACTTAAAGATTATCTGTATAAAAATAATATGATGTTCAGGGACTTTTGAGCAAATTAAAATGTTAACAATTGAAGGTATTGTGAGAAACAATACATGATAGTGGATAGATAGCCATCATCAGTCTATAAGTCGCGGGTCTTATTTCTCCTACATACTGACTGTATGACCTTGGTCAAGTCACTTAAGTGTGTCTTCAGCTAACTATCTAAGAACATAAATTGTAGAGAAAGGGAAGATTTGCATTGGTAAAGGATGTTTCTTATAAGCAGCAAAGAAGGAACTTTAGTACTGATATAAAGGGGAAAAAATGTAAACATACCAAAACAACATTCACTGGAGTATAGCCAGGGAATTTGCCAGATTACTTATGACCTGAGGGGAGAGAGACCTTCAAGGAATTTGATACAATTGCTGTGTTTAACCTGTGCCCATTTAGTGGCAAAGGAAGGGGGGGAACCGGTGGCAGCGGGTGACTCAGAGTTTGCCATAATAGCACTATAGCATGAGGTTGGGCAAAAAAGTAAAATGCAGGAAATGAAACCCAAACTATAAAGAACCATAAATAAACTGTACATACAATAATGAAAAGATTGAGGTCAGATTTTTAACATGGAATATGAAAGTGAAAATGAGGAAATGGAAGGAAGGGGTCAGGAAAATAAATAAGCAATAGTTATATAGTTCAGATGAAGGATACACATCTATGCAAATGACTTGCCTTATTTTTTCATATTCAGTGAGGTGAGAATTCTAAGGAGCTTTTAAAGTGGTCCCTTTGAATGTTTCTAAAGGTCTGTTGAGGTTTAAGGGTTTAAGGGTGCTGGGACCCTGACATTAAAATACCTGGGTCTTGCCCAAAAGAATTCGACCTAAGCCTTCTTTCAGCCAAAGCCAAGGTTTATTAGAACATTTGTCATATTGGGCAGTCTCTTAAAGGAGTCTGAACATTACTGAGCTATTGGCTAGATTATAAGAATCTGAGCATCTTAATGGAGACAAGATGGACCTTATACACAAAAGATTGTGGGAGGGATCTCAGAGTGGTCAAATAGTCTTTGAGGTAATAGAAGTAGAGGGACCTAGACTACATGGCCAAGGGAGAATGGAGACTAGATAATATTATGGGTGGGAAATGGCCTGGGGCAGTAGGTAAAACAAAGGAAGGCAAGGCTAGGTTAAGGGTAACAAAATTGGGAGATTGGGTGTAGCCATAATGAAAGGCCAGTTGATGGGATTATAGCCTCAGGCAAAAGCCAGAGATTTGGCCATGTGGGAAAGTCCTAGGTTTTTCCTTTTTGGGGTCTAGATCCCATCCTCATCAGGTCTATGACTCTGAGAAGCTCTAATTTAAGCTTCTATCCTGCTGAATTTTGTATTGGTGTTGGCAAAGGGTATCCTTGTCCCTTACATGCCTATAATCTAAGATAGTCAATACTATTCAACTAAAGGACATATATAGGACTATAGAACACTATGGTAAAGCATATGAGAGTGTTCTCTTCCCGGCAAAAGAAGTAATCAGCTAAATTGCTGTATGGTTGCATCTTAGTGTTGGAAAGTACCTCAGAAACCACCTATTTCAACCTATATTTCAAAAGGCTTTACAGTATCTCTAGTGATGCCCAATTATGGGTACTTAGCAAAACTCATACTGCCTTAACTCTCTTCTCACTCCAATCCACCTTCTACTCAGTTGCCAAAGCTCTTTTTGAAAAGAACAGGAGACCGTGTCTCATGCTTCCTCCCTCAACTTCCCCACAACCACGATTCAATAAACTCCAGTGGATCCCTGTTGCCTACAGTATAAAATACAAAATAATTGGTTTAAATTTTGGAATCCATCACAACTTATCTCTTTCTGACCTGTAAAGTCAGTCTTTCCAGTCTTCTTACTTCCTCCATGTATTTCAGAATATAGGATCATTAGGCTTTCTGCTGTTCCTTGCAGAAAACATTCCATTTGCAGACTCAGTGCCTATTCATTATTTCTCTTCTGTGCCTGTAATGCTCATTACTTCAATCTCCAAACTCCCTTAAAGATTCAGCCCAAATCTGCCTTCTGCAGGAGGTTATTCATAGTCTTTCTTTGCACACCCATACATGTCTATTCACCCTAGTGCCATCCTTATGTGATTATTTTCCATTTGAATGAAGCTATCTTTTATGTAGAATGTTTTTCATTGGAATTTGAATATGAACTCCCCAAGGGAGGAGACCAGTTTTGTGTTGTTGTTGTTTTTATTGTTGTTGTTGTTTTTGCTTTTATTTGTATCACCTTTAGCACAATGTGCCTAAAACATTAAGCCTAAAACAAAGGCTTAATCTTGTTAATGAAAAAACAATGACATAGTGATAGGTAAGATGTTCTGCACAAAACTTTTCAGTGATGAATGGTTTGGTCCATTTGTTTAAGTTCTTTTTGATGGCAATCTTTTTTGTACATACTATTTTAACACAGAAAACAATATACTGAAGAAAATTCAAATGTTTTTAGGTAATGCAAGGTTTGCATTATGATCAACTACTAGGCTATAAATATATAGAATCTGAGACATTGGGATAAGTCTATGATGAGTCTGTGGGCACTTTCTCAATTTTTTTTTATTTACTTGCTTTCTTATGGTTTGTCCCATACAGACAAAGTCTGAAATTCTCAGTATATTTCCAGAAAAGTGATATTTATTCAGTGTCTGAAGCCATCTGATATGAAAGTATTTTCTTGCCTTTAATGAAATTGTCTTCACTAATTCAGGGAAAAGGGCGCCTTTTACTTTTTATTAATATGCAAAGCATTATCTTATTTCAAACATTAAACTACTATTGAAATTCAGTTCATGCATTGCTCACTTTTATACATGCATATTTACATAAATGAATATGCATATATTGTATATATATGCATACATTATATACATGTATCTATACACGAAAGAAAAATGGAACCTTAATTTATTAAATGCCTACTATGTATCAGGCCTTTTACAATATTATCTTATTTAATCTTCATAAGGACTTTGTGCTATTATCATCCCTATTTTATTTTTTTACAATAGTTGAGGACACTGAGAGAAATAGAAATTAATTATTAAGTGACTTGACTTCACCAGGATCACAGAAGTAGTAAATGTCTGAGGAAATATTTTAACTTGGAACTTCTTTACTCCAGGACCAATGTTCTAATCATTGCACCACCAGCATAAATATGTGTGTGTGTGTGTATGTATATGTATATATACATATATATGTATGCATATATGTAGGTACATATATGTTCAGGCACATGTCTCTATGTCTAATGTGTGTGTATTCACACATATACACATACATACAACTATACACACATGTATGTATATATACACATACATGCATATGGATTCAGGTCCTAGATTCAGGAAGACACCTGCTAAAATCCTGCCTCAGACAATTATGGGCTATTTGAACCTAGACAACTCATTCAACTTTTCTCAGTCTTGGTTTCCTCAACTGTGAAATGAGAATAATAATAGTGCCTACCTCCTAGGGTCCTCGTGAGGATCAAATTTGTTATTTGTAAAGGTCATTGCTAACTTTTAAGCATTATAGGAATGCTGGCTATTGTTGTCATTGTGACATTATTAATAATAATAAAAAATAATAAAAATAATGCTTTCATTTTCAGCCTTTCATTTACTTCCAGATTCACCTCAGCTATTGACACTTGTTAATATCATATTTTGATTGTCATGTGGTAAGGACTGTATTGTACTAATTCCAACAACCAACCACCATTAATGCATTGAGTTTTAATCTCTACCATTCTTGAAATCCATAAAAACTTTGTTTACATTAAGGTTTCTCTTTTTATTTTAATTTGAAGACCAAGTTCTTTTGTCACAAATATACATATACATATATATACATTATATATATATATATCACTGAACATGATTGTTAATAATTTATTTGGATTCTTATCTAATTATAAATTTCCATGTATCATAATATATACTATATTACAAATTTCCACTTTGCCTCTTTTTTCCTTCAAATATAGAAATTAAAATAATGAGAAAGATCTTGAAATGATCAAATGTTTAAAGATTATAATGCTTAAATAGTGTTACATTTCACACTTTTGCATATAGAGATTTACATATATATGTGCTTTGTTCAATATGAAATAAGTGTAGATGATTTAGAGAAATGACATATTTTATGATAGATCATGCAGATGCCTGCAATCTGAGCAGGAACTTAGGTAGAGTAACGAACTTTGAGCAGCAATTGGATTTTCAAATCCTTTTGGCAACATTTATAGAAAGAAATATTGGAACTTTTAATGTAACAGCAAAAGCATGAATAAAAGACTCAGTCAGAGATGAAGGTGGAATATTTTCCCTGCAGCAAAGAAAATGAATTTGCAGACATTTTTTGTAACCCACCCACTGAGCTGGCAGTGCCCAAGACTCCCAATAACCTCTGTTTGACTTGTCACTTGCAAGACAAATTTGCTCATATATCACAATTGTCAGAGCCCCTTTCCTGCCACTGTATCAGTAATTAGCTATGCCTTGTTAGTGCTCAAGGCATGTGCATCTGTCACATTGAAATAAAAGGCTGACTTTTTCTCCCTCCCAAATAACATGTTCGCCTCTCAGCATCATAGAGCCAACTTAGAGCCACGATATTGATCAAGCCTTCATTTATGACCTTTTAAAATGCTTACATTCTTAGAGACTGTTGGAAGCATGGTAAGCCATCTTAAATATGAAGATTTTATAAGGAAAGTAAACCTTGATGTAGAGTTTGGGGGATATACAGATTAGAGATTTGTAGGAAGTTTCTTAATTCTACATATTTGTAACAAATAAAAAGGTTTGGTAAATGCTCACTAATCATAACTGTCTGAACTCAAATTTTCAGCATGAAATGGTAAGGGAATATTTGAGCCATGTCTGGAAAATAACAAATTCCATCCATTCAAAGAAAGATTTAGTCAAATCAGTTCTTCAGATAAGTATAGAAAGACAAACTGATTTATTAATTTTGTGGAGACATGGTTTCAGAGGTGAATTAATAACAGAATATGATTTTTAAAAGTGTAAACTATTTTGTCTTTTTATTTAAGGCTTGAATCTGACATAACTAACATGGTCTCACAATCCCCAAACTATTTTTCTTTCTGTCTGTTCCTAAATGACTTATGAGATCATATTAGGCCATCCTGTAACCTAAATAGAGGACCAAGTTTGGACATTCATGAGATTCAACTATAGAAAGTTCTAGATTTTTTCCTCTGCTCTTTTTATATCTTCCTTTTGATATGCAGCATGGTGTAGTTGGTGTGTGCGGAGTATTTGACTGGAAATGAGATCTGGTTTAATTCCTGTCAATTCAATTAATTAACTGTGTGCTTTTAGGCAAGTTTCTTCACCTTTTGTGCCTCAATTGTCTCATCCGTAAATTGAGAGAATGACTTTAGGTAACATAAAAGATTTTTTCCTCCTCCAGTTGTTTATTACTGTAAATGGACATTATTTTTTTAAGAGCCCAAGGCTCATCCTCATGAGGAAGGCCAGTTAAAATAGTATAGTATGAATCCTAATATCATTCTTTAGTCTCATTTAATGCAGCTAACATATTTTCAAAAAATGGATAGGATTAAGAACTCTTTAACTTTAGAAATATTGTATCCATGTCTACACTTTCAAAAAATGAATAAAAGTCAGAGTATTTTAAAATTACTTTATTTTACATTGGTGCTAAAATAAACTAACTTGATTTAATTATTTTTTTAAAATTTTACAATTTTTTAAATAATTAATTGTCAATGCTTATATTGGTTTAACAGTGATACCATATACAATTATTGATGGTGATGTTTGCTTTTATTTGAAAAACCTAATTGTAGAGAAAAATTGAATTTGATTAAAAGAAACCAAATATGAATTTCCTCAAGAATGTGAATGACTAGGTAGAAATTCTCACTTTAGTCAGTTGCCTCGGTAAAACGAATAAATCACATCTAAAATTTTCCAAGTTATGTTATTCTTGTTATTCATTTTGATATCAATTAACTCTTCCTTTAGAGTTTGAGCATACAGTACTCACACCAATGAATTCATTAACTTTAAAGAAATATATCAAAGTAACTTTGTTTTATAGAGAGCAATTTCATTCTTTGGAGTTTAACATAAGTCCAATTATTTAATGGTCTCACTAGCCACATGTTAAGAGGACTACAATGCCTGGCAAATCCCAAAGTTAATGGAAAGGCAGTTAGCTGTCAATCTCTGTCTCTGTCTCTGTCTCTGTCTCTCTCCCTTTCTCTGTCTCTGTCTCTATTTCTCTCTCTGTCTCTCTCTCTCTCTCTGTCTCTCTCTCTCTCTGTCTCTCTCTCTTTCTCTCTCTCTCTCTATCTATCTCTCCCCAAGGTTGTGGAAGCAGGAAGATAAAATTGATAATGACTATTCCTCCTTAATTTTAAAGGTCCTAGGAACTCTTACAGTCTTGCCTATTAAAAGCACATTATTCACCATTTCGCCTTTCAGTGAGTGCTACTAGGTAGCCATGGACCATCATTAAAGTCTACAACCTTTTATATAGTTCATGGCCAGTGGTATTTATTAGCAGAGTATACTTTGAGTAGAGACACTAAATTTTTCTTTAGGGGAAAAAAAAGTGTGTGGTTTCTCCTCCACCCTTGAATGAAGCCACAGAGTAGAGAAGATATTTTTTTTAATGCTCTACAATAGAGCTCTCTTGAGTGTGTGGGAAAGAGAAGTGAACGCATAATTTTATTACCATGGAAATAAATGTGTCCCAGAATCTTGCAAAAGAACATATAAGCTTTCTAATTTATAACAGGTGTTGTAATAACAGTTAAAACTGTGACTTGGAAGTGCATATAATTGGATAGGAAATGTGTTTTTAAAATAATTTTTGTCAAGTCAGATAATACAATGATCGATGCCATGACATATCCTACAAAAACTTCTCAAATAGTTTTATTCATTCTCATAGTACTGTTAGAACAGTGTGGCAAAATTTTATTTTCATGACACATTACGAGATATTTATTTTCAGTCATTTAATATCAGAAACAAAACCACAAGTCAAAAGCTTCTTCCAAACCACAGGCAATCCATTTTGATATATAAGCACCAGTATAGCCATAATAGAACCAGATCACATGCCTTGTATATTATACTTAAATAATATATGCCCTAAGAAGACTACTAGTCTTATGTTTCTATATTCCTAATGACAAATATTCATTATATTACATTAAATAGATAGATAGATAGATAGATAGATAGATAAATAGATAGACAGATAGAATTTTTTTTAATATGAAAGGCATAAAATGAATGAATGTAAAAACAACAACAACAACAACAACAATCAAAAAGAAAACTAACCCCTAAACAGCTAACATCAGGAGCGTATAGTTTGGTCTAAATTACAAGGCACTCATTAATCCATCCATCCATTCATTCATCTATTAATACTTTCCAAAAATATTTAATTCTTGTACATAATTCCTTGATGACATCTTTACTCCCATTATTCTTGTGAGTTCTTCATTAGTTATATATCCTAGCCTAATGACAACCACAGTGTACTTTTTCCTTGTTATGTGGATGACACTAATCTTTAGATCTTCTGAGGCAATGGTATTCCATGTCTCATTGACATATAGCAACAAGTGTAAAAATTGTACATCAAAAAGATGGGCCTTGAATTGATAGGAAACTGAGGATCAGAAAGAAAATTCATTGAAAAAAGTTTGTGTGCATATGTGTTTATGCATGTCTGCAGGTGAATTTGTGCACATACACACATGTGTACATAAACATATTTGCATACATGTGTGTAGGTATATTTGATATTCTGTATACTATGCATAGAATGTATGTCACTGTATATAGATATATCTACATGTGAGAACACACAATATCAACAGAGATATAAGGTATATGTAGACATAAAATATACATTGGATATAGATAATATTTACACATGTATATGTAACAAGTTTACATACACAGAACAATATCATATATACATACACATACATATGTAACATGCATATGTGTGGTCTCCAAAACTCTTAATGTAATTTTAAATTTTAATATGATTAAAATTCTAATAACTTTTATGATGAACATATGAAGCTAATACCTAAACCAGGGAGACCAAAAACAGAGAAATAAAACTATAAACCAATTTCTCTAATGAATATTGATGTAAAAATTTTAAATAAAATGCTAGCAAGGAGATTACAATAATATTTACAAAGATAATACACTATGTCAGGGTGGAATTTATATTACAAATTCAGGGCTAGTTTAATGTTAGGAAAACTGTCAACATAATTGATAACAAAACTAACAAAAATCAAGATTAAAACAATAAATGCAATTTTTTCTTTTCAAAATCCAACATTCATTTCTATTAATAATACTAGAAAGTATAGAAATAAATGTAGCTATTCTTAAAATGATAAATAAGATTTTTTTCAATCTAAAATCATCAGCAAGCATTATCTGTAAAGGTGATAGACTTCCAATAAAATCAAGGATGAAGCAAGGGTGCATATTATCAACACTATTATTCAATATTCTACTATATATGCTAGCTGTAACAATAAGAGAAGAAAAAAGAAATTGAAGGAATTAGAATAGGCAATGAGGAAACAAAGCTATCACTCTTTGCAGTTGATATGATGATATAATTACAGAATCCTAGAGAATCAATCTAAAAACTCCTTGAAACAATTAACAACTTCAGCAAAGTTACAGGATATAAAATAAATCCACATAAATTATCAGCATTTCTATACATTACCAACAAATTTCAGCAGTGAGAAATAAAAAAGAGAAAGTCCATTTATAATAATCATAAGCAGTGTAAAATACTTGAGAGTCTATCTACCAGTGCAAACCCAAGAACTATATGAACAAAATTACAAAATACTTTTTCGCACAAATGAAATAAGATCTAAACAATTAAGAAAAAATCAATTGTTCATGGTTAGACCAAGCCAATATAATAAAAAAGAACAATAATAACTAAATTAATTTATTTATTCAATGCCATATCAATTAAACAAAAAGAAATATTTTATAGAGCTAAGCAAAACAAGAAGAAAATTCATTTGGAAGAACAAAAGGTCATGAATATCAAGGAAATCAATGAAAAAAAATTATGGGAAGGTAGCTTAGCACTATCAGATCTCAAACTGTATTACAAAGTTATCATCAAAACTATCTGGTACTGGCTAAAGAATAGAGTGGTGAATTAGTGGAATAGATTAAGTACACAAAACACAGTAGTAAATGATCATCTTAATAGTAATTGTTTGCCAAACTTAATAGTCAAAGCTTTTGTCGCAAGAAATCACTATTAGATAAACAAACAAACAAAAAACTATTGTGAAAACTGAAAAATAATTTGACAAAAACTCTGAATAGACCAACATCTCACACCATTTGTCAATATAAGGCCAAAATGATTATATTCTTTAGACTTAAAGGGTGATACAATAAGCAAATAAAGGAAAATGCAAAATTTACCAATAAGATAAATGGATAAGGGAAGAATTTATGACCAAACAAGAAATAGAGCAAATTAAATGATGTAAAATAGATAATTTTGATTACTAACTTATTATTTTTTTTGCACAAACAAAACCAATGCATCTAAGATTAGAAGGAAAGTAAAGAACTAGGAAAGCTTTTTACAGCAAGTTTTATGATAAAGGCCTCATTTCTTAAATACATAGTATGGTGTATGGGACATTCTGGAGGACTAGCACCTCTAGTGTGAGGGCTTTCTGAGCCCTTTTCAGGGCTGCTTATCTACCTTTGGTGTCTACCTGATTCATCCATTTCTCACCTGTGGCTTCAAGAAGTTCTCACATGTTCAACAGCCATAACCCAGGACCCATGGGAAGAGTAATTCAAGACCTAAAAATGATTATGTCATAATCCAGCCCACTTGTAGTATATAAGACCTACCTTTAATCCAGCATGGTAAGCCTTACTTCTTAGGAGGGGTTGCTTCTGTATGCATAAGTCACTTTCCTCCATCTGAAATTAGCAAACTTCTGTTTTGTGTCCAGATTCTCAAGTATCTAGTCTGTTCTGTTTGTTTGGCTCTGGCCATTCACAGGTTGGAGACTGGTTCTGGTCCAAATGGAATTTCCAATAACCATGAAGATAGCTGAAGCAGGCACTGTCATGTTCTTAGAACTTGCTCAGTCATTGAAGATGCCAGAGTTATCCACTGCACCCTGGGATGTCATCAACCATCTTGATTTTTGTTCTGCCACTGGATTTTGATGATTCAGGAAGAAAGTTAGGCTGATGATTTTGTGTAACTCTGCCTCACTAAGATGTTAATTGAGCACAAGTCAAGACATCACTCTCATGTAATTGATCCTTTTCAAAAATGAAGGGCAAGCCATTGATAAACTCCCTAGGAAAAAAAATCTCCAGGGCCAGATGGATTTACATGCGAATTCTATCAAACATTTAAAGAATAATTAATTCCAATACTTTATAGACTATTTGGGAAAAAAGGCAAAGAAGGAGTCTTACCAAATTCTTTTTATGATACAAATATGGTGCTGATACCTAAACCAGAAAGAGTCAGAACAGAGAAAGAAAATTATAGACCAATTTCTCTAATGAATATAGATGCAAAACAATTAAGCAAAATATTAGCAAATAGATTACAGCAACTTATCACAAGAATAATACACTATGACCAGGTAGGATTTATATCGGTAATGCAGGGCTAGTTCAATATTAGGAAAACTATCAGCAAAACTCATCATATCAATACCAAAACTAACAGAAATCACATGATCATCTCAATAGATGTAGAAAAAGCTTTTGACAAAATACAGTACCCATACCTATTAAAAACACTAGAAAGCATAGTTATAAATGGAGTTTTCCTTAAAATAATAAATAGCATCAATGTAAAAACTTCAGCAAGCATTATATGTAATGGGGAAAAGCTAGAAGCATTTCCAATAAGATCGGGAGTGAAATAAGGATGTCCATTATCACCACTGTTCAATATTGAAGTGGAAATGTTAGTTTTAGCAATGAGAGAAGAAAAAGAAATTGAAGGCATTAGATTAGGCAAAGAAGAAACAGAGCTATCACTCTTTGCAGACGACATAATGATATACTTAGAGAATCCTAGAGAATCAAGTAAAAAACTACTTGAAATAATAAACAACTTTAGCAAAAATGCAGGTTATAAAATAAACTCACATAAATCATTGGCATTTCTATATATTACCAACAAAGCCTAACAGCAAGAGATAGAAGGAGAAATTCCATTTAAACTTACTGTAGACATTAAAAAATATTTAGGCATCTACCTCCCAAAATAAACCTAGGAACTCTGTGAACACAATTACAAAACACTTTTCACACAAATAAAGTCAGATCTAAATAATTGGAAAAACATCAGTTGCTCATGAGTAGGCCAAGCTAATGTAATAAAAATGACAATTCTACCCAAGCTAATTTACTTTTTCAGTGCCATACCAGTCAAACTACTAAAAATTATTTTATAGAGTTAGAAAAAATAATTACAAGATCCATTTGGAAGAATAAAAAATCCAGAATATCAAGGGAACTAATGAAAAGAAATGTAGGGGAAGGTAGCCTAGCCATTCCAGATCTTAAATTGTATTATAAAGCAGCAATCATCAAAACTGCTTGGTACTGGCTAAGAAATAGAGTGGTGGATCAATGGAATAGGTTAAATATGCAAGACACAGTAGTCAATGACTATAGTAATCTATTATTTGATAAACCCAAAGACCCCAGCTTCTTGGATAAGAACCCAGTCTTTGAAAAAAACTGCTGGGAAAATTGGAAGAGTATGGCAGAAACTAGGCATTGATCAAAATCTCACACCATATACCAACACAAAGTCAAAATGTGTTCACGATTTAGCTGTAAAGGCTGATACTATAAGCAAACTGGGAGAGCAAGGGATAGTTCACCTATCAGATTTATGGAGAACAGAAGAATTCATGACCAAGCAGGAGATAGAGAACATTACAAAAAGCAAAATGGATAACTTTGATTACATCAAATTGATAAGTTTTTGCACAAACAAAGCTGATGCAACTAAGATTAGAAGGAAGGTAGAAAATCGGGAAAGAATTTTTACAAGCAGTCTCTCTGATAAGGCCTCATTTCTAAAATATATGGAGAATTAAGTCAAATCTATAAGAATATAAGTCATTCCCCAGTTGATAAATGGTCAAAGGATATGAGCAGGCAGTTTTCAGGTGAAGAAATTAAAGCCATCTATAGTCATATGAAAAAAATGCTCTAAATCATTATTGATCAGAGAAATGCAAATGAAAACAACTCTGAGGTACCGCATCATACCTATCAGATTGACCAAGAAGACAAAACAAGAAAATAATAAATGTTGGAGAAGATGTGGGAAAATTGGAACACAAATGCATTGTTGGTGGAGTTGTGAAATGATCCAACCATTTTGGAGAGCAATTTGGAACTATGCCCAAAGGGATATAAAAATGTGCATACCCTTTGACCCAGCAATAGCTCTTCTAGGGCTATATCCCAAAGAGATCATACTAATGGGAAAAGGACCCATGTGTACAAAAATATTCATAGCAGTTCTTTTTATGGTGGCAAAGAATTGGAAATTGAGAGGATGCCCATCAATTGGGGAATGGTGAGCAAGTTGTGGTATATAAATGTAATGGAATGCTATTGTGCTATAAGAAATGATGAATAGGCTGGTTTCAGAAAAACCTGGAAAGACTTGAGTGGTCTATGCTGAGTGAAGTGAGCAGAACCAAGAGAACATTGTACACATTAACAGCTATGTTGCACGATGACTAATATTGATAAACTTAAACCTTCCCAACAATACAAGGATCTAAGATATCTCCAAAGGCCTCATGATGAAAATGCTATCCACATCCAATGAAAGAACTATGGACTTCGAATGCAGATTGAAGCATACTATTTGCTATTTTTTTCTCTTCTGTTGTGTTTTATTTCCTTTCTCTGGTGGTTCCTCCTATCGGTTCTGATTCTTACTTACAACATCACTAATGTGAAAATACGCTTAATAGGAATGTATATGTATAGCCTACATCAGATTGTGCACCATCTTGGGGAGTGTGGTGGGGATGAAGGGGAAAAAAATTTTAAACTTAAAAGCATATGGAAGTGAAGTTGATAAATCAAAATAAATTAATAAAAAAGTAAAAAAAAATGAAAGGCAAACAACAAGAGAGAACTGAGGGAAATTTATGAAAATACAAGTAATTCCCAATTGATAAATGGTCAAAGTATATGAACAAACAGTTTTCAGATGAAAAATCAAAACTTTATAATCATATAAAAATGCTCTAAATCAATATTAATTAGAGAAATGCAAATTAAAATGACTTTGAGGTTCTACCTCATGCCTATAAGATTGGTTATTATGACAAAATGAAAACAACAAATGTTGGAAGGGGTATGAGAAAATAGGGAAATTAACACACTGTTGGTGGAGCTGTGAACTAATGCAATTATTCTGGACAGCAATTTGGAACTATGTTCAAAAAGCTATAAAACAGTGCAAACCATTTGATACAGCAATACTGCTATCAGGTCTATATCTGAAAGATATATAGATAGATGGACAAATAGATAAATTGATATAGATAGATAAATATATATAGATACAGATAAATTGACCTGTATGTGCAAAAACATTTATGTCATCTCTTTTTTCTATTGGCAAAGAATTAGAAATTGAGAGGGTGCCCATCAATTGGGGAATGGATATACAAGTTGTGGTATTTGATTGTGATGGGATATTATTACACAATATAAAATGGTGATCAGCATGATTTCAGAAAAACCTGAAAAGACTTGCAAGAATTGATACAAATTGAAGTGAGCAGAACCAGGAAAATATTGTAAACAGTAATAGGAATGTTATATGATAATCAACTATGAATCACCTAATTATTTTCAATAATGCAATGATCTAGAAAATTCTGATGAATTCATGATGAAAAGTATCATCCATCTCCAGAGAAAGAATTGATGGAGTCTGAATGCACATTAAATCATACTTAATGCAGACAAACAAATCAAATCAAATCAAACCAATGGCACTTATTCATTTCTTTATTTGCTTATTTATGTTTGTTTGTCTTGTCTTCCGCAACTTAACCAATATAGAAAAATACATGTAGACATATACATACACATACACATACATACATATGCATACACACATATCATTGGCAAGCCAAATCTATTTTGTTTTTTACATTTAATAACTGTTTTCTAATAATATGTAAAGTTAGTTTTCAACATGCATTTTTGTAAGATTTGAGTTCCAGAATTTTCTGCCTTCCTCATTATCCTCCCCCCTTTCTGCAAGACAGCAAGCAATCTGATATAGTTAATACATGTACAATCATGTTAAAAATTTTTTTTTACATTAGTCATATTGTGAAAGAAGAATCAGAAGGTAAAAACCACAAAACAAAAACAAAAAAAGGTAAAAATAGTAGGCTTTGATCTGCACTTAGACTCCACAGTTGTTTCTCTATATGTGGACAGCATTTGCATCACAAGTCTTCTGGAATTGCCATGGGTAATTGTATTGCTGAAAAGAGCTAAATCTATCATAGTTGATCATCACACAATGTTGCTGTTACTGTGTACAATGTTCTCCTTGTTCTGCTCACTTCACTCAGTGTCAGTTCATGTAAAGCTTTCCAGGTTTTTTCTGAAATACACCTGCTCATCATTTCTTATAGCACAATAGTATTCCATTACATTCATATACCACAACTTGTTCATCAATTCTCCAGCTGATGGGCCTCCCCTCAGTTTCTAATTCTTTGCCAACAGAAAAAGAGCTTCTTTACATATTCTTGTATATATGGGTCCTTTCCCCTTTTTTATGATCCCTTTGGGATACAGACCTAGCATTGGTATTGCTGGATCAAATGGTATGCATAGTTTCATAGCTCTTTGGAAATAGTTCAAAATTGCTTTCCGGAGTGATTGAATCAGTTCACAACTCCACCAACAATGCATTAGTGTTCCAAATTTCCCAAATCATTTATCATTTTCCTTTTCAGGAAAATTCCTTCCATCTGATTGGTATTAGGTAGAACCTCAGAGTTGTCTTAATTTATATTTCCATAATCAATAGTGATTTTAAGCATTTTTTCATATAACTACTGATAGCTTTAATTTCTTCATCTGATAACTGCCTATTCATATAGTTTGACCTCTTAACAATTGAGGTATTCTTATAAATTTGACTAAGTTTTTGCTATATTTGAAAAAAGAGGCCTTTAACACATACATTTGATATAAAAATTGTTTCTCAGCTTTCTGGTTTCTTTTTAATCTTGGTTGCATTGATTTTGTTTGTGCAAAACATTTTGAATTTATTGTAGTCAAAATTATCCATTTTGCATTTTATAAAGTTATTTATCTCTTGTTTGCTCATAAATTCTTCCTTTCTTTATAGATCTAATAGGCAAACTATTTTTAATTGTTCTTCTAACTATCTTATGGTATCAACCTTTATGTCTAAACCATTTTGAACTTATTTTGGTAGGGTGTGAGATGTTGGTCTATACCTAGTTTTTGCCATACTATTTTCCAGTTTTCCCAGAAGTTTTTGTTAAATAATGAGTTCTTATCCCAGAAACAGGAATCTTTGGGTTTATTAAGCAGTAAATTACTACAGTCATGGACTACTGTGTTATGTCTTCCTAACCTATTCCAGCACTCTACTATTTTATTTCTTAGTCACTACCAAATAGTTTTGATGGTTGCCACTTTATAATATAGTTATAGATCTGATATGGTTAAGTCACCTTCCTTTGCATTTTGTTTCATTATTTCCCTTGATATTCTTGACATTTTGTTCTTCCAGATCAATTTTGTTATTATTTTTCCTAGCTCTATTTTTGGTAGTCCAATTGGTATGACACCAAGTAAGTAAATTAATTTATGCAGAATTGTCATTTTTATTATGTTATCTAGACCTAGCCATGAGGAAATGAAATGTTTCAAATTGTTTAGATCTGATTTTATTTCTGTGAAAATTGTTTTGTAATCATGATCATATAGTTTCTAGATTTGTCTTGGCAGGTACACTCCCAAATATTTAAGATTATGTACATTTATTTTAAATGAAATTTCTTTTTCTATCTCTTGCTGCTGTACTTTGTTGGTAATGTACATGAATGCTGAAGATTTATGTGAGTTTATTTTATGTCCTGCAACATTGCTAAAGTTGTTAACTGTTTCAAGTAAAGTTTAGTTGATTCTCTAGGGTTCTCTATCATACATCACCTGCAAAGAGTGATAGTTTTGTTTTCACATTGTCTATTCTAATTCCTTCAATCCTTTTTCTTCTATAATTGCTATAGCCAACCTTCCTTTTTGTAAATAAAAATAAATTATTTATTTTTAGTTTTCAACATTCACTTCCATAAGATATTGAGTTTTAAATTTTCTCCCTCACCCATTTCTTCCCCCCCAGACAACATACAATCCAATATAGGCTCTACATATACATTCATGTTAAGCACATTTTCCCATTAGTCATGATGTGAAGAACAATTAGAACTAATGGGAGGAACCACAAGAATGAAGCAATAAAAAAAAAAGGAAAAGGAGAGCAAATAGTATGCTTCCATCTGCATTCAGACTCCACATTTCTTTCTCTGGATGTGGATAGCAATTTCAATCATGAATCTTTTGGAGTTGTCTTAGATACATGAGTTGCTATGAAGAGCCAAGTCTATCAAAGTCAGCTGTCCCATAATGTGGCTGTCACTGTGTACTATGTTCTCCTGGTTCTACTCATTTTACTCTGCATGAGTTCATGTAAGTCTTTCCAAGATTTTTAATTCTGCCTGCTCATCATGTCTTGTAGCACAATAGTATTCCATTACATTCGTATAGCATAATTTATTCAGCCATTTGCTAATTGGTGGGCATCCCATCAATTTTCAATTCTTTGCCACCAAAAGAAGAGGTGCTATAAATATTTTTGTACATGTGGGTCTTTTTCCCATTTTTATGATCTCTTTGGGATACAGTCCTAGAACTGATATTGCTGGGTCAAACGGTATGCACATTTTTATGGCCCTTTGAGCATAGCCCCAAATTGCCCTCAAAAATGGGTGGGTCAGTTCACAACTCCACCAACAATGCATTAATGTTCCAATTTTCCCACATCTCCAAAATTTGTCATTTTCCTGTTTTGTCATGTTGGCCAATCTGATAGGTGTGATGTGGTACCTCAGAGTTGTTTTGATTTGTGTTTCTGTAATCAATAGTGGTTTACAGCATGTTTTCATATGACTATAAATATCTTTAATTTTTTTCATCTGAAAACTTCCTGTTAATATCCTTTGACCATTTACCAATTGGGGAATGATGTGCATTTTTATAAATTTTACATAGTTCTCTATATATTTTAGAAATGAGGCCCTTATCAGAGACATTGGTTGTAATAATTCTTTCCCAGTTTCTGCTTCTCTTCTACTCTTGGTTGCATTGGCTTTGTTTGTACAAAAACTTTTCAATTTTATGTAATCAAAATTATCCATTTTGCATTTCATAATGATCTCTATCTCTTGTTTGGTCATAAATTCTTCTATTCTTCATAAATCTGACAGGTAAACTATTCCTTGCTCTCCCACTTTGCTTATACTATCAGTCTTTATATCTACATTGTGTACCCTTTTGACTTTATTTTAGTATATGGTATAAGATTTTGGTCTATGCCTCATTTCTACCATACCCTTTTCCAGTTTTCCTAGCATTTTTTTTTGTATTCCAGCAATTTTTGTCAAATAGTGAATTCTTATCCAAGAAGTTGGTGTCTTTGAGTTTATCAAACAATAGATTATTATAGTCATTGACTACTGTCTTGTGTGCCTAACCTATTCCACTGATATACCACTCTATTACTTAGCCAGTACCAAGTAGCTTTAGTGATTGATGCTTTAAAATATAATTTAAGATCTGGTATGACTAGGCCACCTTCCCTAGCATTTCTTTTTATTAATTCACTTGATATTTTAGACTATTTATTCTTTCAGATGAACCTTATTATTATTTTTCCTAGTTCTACAAAATAAATTTTGGTAGTTTGATTGCTATAACACTGAATAAGCAAATGAATTTTCTTAGAATTGTCATTTTTATTAAATTAGCTCAGCCTACCCATGATCAACTGATTAATTTATATCTGACTTTATTTGTGTAAAAAGTGTTTTGTAATTGTGTTCCTATAGTTCCTGGGTTTGTTTTGGCAGGTAGATGCCTAAATATATTATAATGTCTACAGTAACTTCAAATGGAATTTCTCTTTCTATCTCTTGCTGTTGGACTTTATTAGTAATATATAGAAATGCTGATGTTTTACATGGGTTCATTTTATATCCTGCAACTTTGCTAAAGTTGTTTATTATTTCAAGTAGCTTTTTTACTTGATTCTCTAAAATTCTCTAAGTATATCATCATATCATCTGCAAAGAATGATAGCTTTTTTTCTTCTTTGCTTATTTTAATACCTTCAATTTCCTTTTCTTCTCATTGCCAAAGCTCATGTTTCTAGTACTATATTGAATAATAGTGGTGATAATGGTGGAATGGACATCCTTGTTTCATCCCTGATCTTATTTGAAATGCCTCTGGCTTATTCCAATTACATATAATGTTTCCTGAAGGTTTTAGGTAGATGCTACTTATCATTTGAAGAAAGACTCCATTTATTCCTGTGCTCTCTAGTGTTTTTAATAGGAATGGTATTTTGTTGTCAATAATAGACAATTCCTAACAGAACTATGAAGACCTCAAGAGTCCAAATGAGACATACTTTTTTGATATGCCAATGCAATAATTTGTTTTACATAATAACAAATATTTGTGTTATTTATATACACACACACATATATATATATATGTTAGAGGTTGGGTGGCAGGTAGTTTAAAAATAGAACTTTAAAAGAGAAAAAAATAGAAAACTATTCAATTTCTTTGAGAATGAAAGTAAACTACTGATTAGGAAAATAATCAGAACCAGTAGTTCTGATTTATTTGGTTTTTATATTACGTTAATTGTTTTGTTTTCTAATCATTTCAATCATGTCCAAGCCTTTATGAGTCCAACTCATGACTGTATTTTGTGATTTTCTTGACAAAGTTTCTGAAATAGTTTGTTATTTGTTTCTCCAGTTTGTTTTACTGATGAGGAACTGAGGCTGAAAAGGTTAAGTGACTTGCCCAGGGTCACACAGTTATGAAGTGCCTGAGGCCAGATTTGATCTCAGGACAATGAGTCTTCTGTACTTCAGACCTGTTATTGTTTCTTCTAACACTTTGATTTCATTTAGAAAATAAATTTGGCACTTAAAAATCATATTTCATGTATTCCAGTAATTGTAGTTGAATTTTCACCTAAGCTTCATTTTTCTGTTTGTATGTTTTAGAGCCTTTCATATCTTTGAAGTTTGTGTCTTGAGATTTTTTTTATCTTCAAATATACAATTGTGAGTGAATTTTATCATAATTTTTCATAGTTACAAAATAAGGAAATCAAACATTATGATCTGAAGTATATTGATGTCATCTAGAAAAAAACAGAAATGATTATTCATATAAAATCAAAATTAGAGTTGAGGTTTTATAATATAGCCCAGGTATTTTTCTTCTTCCATTTAGGTAAAGGTGATGTTTTCAAATAATTTTAATGGGATACTTTCATCTTTAAAGGATCTTGAAAGACTAATATAATGCTTTAATTTTAAAGACACTATATGTACTAATTCTGCAATTACAAATTAATAGAAATAGAAAGGGATGAGATAAGAAAAACAGTAGAAAATCCAGTTAGAGGTAAATCATTGTGGCATGATGAAATGATGGAAATAAACAGCTGTATGATTACCTGAATGAACTGAGAAAGAATGGAGCTGAATTATCCTAAGTCAAGAGCACAATAGGAAAGTAGCTTGTTGCAAGTAAATGTTACTTTGGAGAGATTGCAAGAAAATAATTCAAAATTATGTCTAATTTAGTATGTCAAAACAATGTTAGAATATTCTTTGTTGAATATTTATTCCATTATTGAGTTGTGTGAATTTTAAGTTCAGCCTATAGAAACTAAACTCTGATTTTAACTTGTACATTGGAAAACATTCTTCAACTTGAAGGTATAATGGCATTTAAAAATTCTTTTTCATTCATTTATTTGTTACAACTGGATTACCTAGCCAAAACTAATTATAAATAAAAACATATTCCCAAATTACTGTTTTGTTCTTTGGAAAAGTATTCAGCTCACTTTGTTTTCTGAAAAGAATTGCAATCTTTTTAAAGGATTTGTGTAGATGTTGATTTACTGAGTCCAGGGAAGTAATGGGAACAGAAGGGTCTAAATGAAACCAATACCTATAAAGGAAGATAGAACAAATGAAATTGCTCATAATGTCTATTATTTATCACTTACCTAATAGGCCCTCATTTTGTAAGGATAAGGAAAGTAATAGAAGCTGTTTGTAGACCATATGGAATTATGTAATTTATAAGTATATGTTGCCAGTTAGAAGAGAGGTGATTAAGTTTCACCAGTATATGTATCACATCTTTCTCAAACAGACTTCCACATAGTTATGATCACCTTTTGATAGTTTAGAAATGTTCTAATTTAGTCTATGTATGATATCTCATCATTATAATTATGATGTTTTAAGTTGAAAACTTTTTGGTAAGGCTTTGTCTTCTCATTTATCTTTGAAGGTATATCAACACTATTCATTATTTTAAATTGTATACAAGTTTTCCTTCCAGTCAAAAAACACAATGAAATACTTTGGGAGATACAACATTGTGTTATGTTTTCAAAGGCTTATATTTTTGCGTGTGTGTCCAGCAGGCTACAGACATCACATTTCGTGATCTAAATTTACCTTACCCCACATTTTATTGTGTTTGTGAAAAAAGTAGGGCAAACATATGGGGATGAAGGCTGATGGTTAAGAGTCACCATGAGACAGACCAGAAATCCTTTGATTTTTTTTTTATCCCTGCCTTATCTCCTTCATGAGTTTGATCTATCTCTATTACATCTAGGTGTTTTCTATTGGTACTTGGACTCAAGCTCAGAAGAAGTGTATATTCATTTCTTTATTTAATCTTTTAACTGGAAAACATTGGATATATGTTTCTTACTGAGAAATGGAATTTAGGCTGATGTTTATAGAGAGTTAGTTTGTGACCAGAAACAGCCCTATATATGTATAAACAATGAGATATGACAGAAATAGATTGTCCATGCATAGAGGAAAATGAGCCTCAGGAAAAAAAAAAGACATTATTACTTCTTTTATATGTACACATATATTTGATTACAGGCAAAATTAACTAAAAACATTAATAAACATAGTTTCTACTGGGAAACTAAGTGGAAATATCAGAAAACAAAGATCTTGTAAACTGATCATGAATGGATTTGTGTGGAATCAGAGAAGAGAAAGTCTATCTGTTTTGCCTAGCTAGCAAAAGGAGAGGAAATATGTGGAGTGATTTCTGCATATAAAAAAGACTCACATAATTTTGTTGACAACTTGTGAACAATATTGTCTTAGCCCATCAGACATCTTGGGAGCCTTGAAAAACACAAGATACAGTACAGTAGCTCCATTTTCCCATATTCTAGGTGCCATGATGGCTATGAACGACCTTCTAGTCACTCTCTTTTATCTCATCACAATGGGGATACAACAAAGTGTCCCATTATTACTAAGACACAATAGCAGAAGTATAAAACAATATGCATATGATGCTTAGTTCCCTAAAGGGAACAAACAAATACCTATCCATCATCTATCTATCTATCAATCTAATCTATCTATTTATCTATCTACCTGTATGTGTGTATATATACATATATATAAATATATATATACATACACACAAAATATACACAAGTGTATGTTTATAAATATGCATATAAGTGTGAATATATATATATATATATATATATATATATATATATGTAAAGCACACCATAACTGAAGCCTAAGCAGGAAATCTAATAAGAATAAGAATAAGAATAAGAATAAGAATAAGAATAATAAAAATCAGAATGTGTAACTTTTCCAGCCCAGGTCATCAAAGGGAGATAACTAAATAATTTTCCATACACAAATATATACATTTAAATGACTGGAAAAATATTAATTACTTATGGATAGGTTGTATCAATAAAATGAGAATGACAATACTACTTGGATTTAGTTATTTGGTTCCATACCAATCAAACTATTCAAGGATTCTATTTTTCTTACTTTCTCCAAGGAGGGAAAGGAAAGAAGGTGGAAATTCATTTAAAAGAATAATTGTCAAAGGTAGGATGCATGCTAATAAAAATTAGTATCACTGAAAATATTTTGCAAGAAAAGAAAAGAAAAACAATATTGAGTCATCATCAAGCATATCACCATGTCTCCAGTGAGGGGTTATAGATTAATTGTTCCATGTAACATAATATTAAAATGCCTAAATGAAGTCTTCCAGCACACTGAATGAATCTGAGAAAATGTGGAAGGGCATAGTCAAAAAATATACAGGATGAGAAGGGTTGAGTGAATTGAGATCTGAAGGTAGGAAGTATTTATAACAAAGAGCTCAGACACTCATCCAGAGCTAGATTCTGCATTACTGATCCTATCGTGTGTGTGTGTATATATATATATATATTCCATTCCAGATGAAGCCCAGATTAAAGACCTCTTGGTCAAAGTATTCTAAAGACACATTTCTAAATTGTATTCAAGTGTTGATTAGCTAGCACCATTATGATATTCTTCCATATTCCAAAAATGCCTTGTGTTGTTTGTACTTTAAACCTATCATCCTGTCTGGAGCTATGTGCAACTTGATAAAATATATTAAGGTCATTCTTTATGTGAGAAGGAGAAATAAACTCTACGCAGTCCATGTGTTCAGTAAGGCCATCCCTCTCCAAATTACAGTCTCTATAGAGACTTGCTTAAGATACATGATACAGGATGCTGATGATTTTACCCATGTGATATTCTTTCATTGTTTTTTTTTTTGTTTTTGTTTTGTTTTTTTTTTTGCTGTACTTAATTTTATAACTCCATACAGAGCAACTTTATATACTGTAGAAAGCTGCTTTCCTAGTATGGTTATGTCTATATGGAAGTATGACAAATCAAAAAAATGTTCTTTCCTTTTCAAAAGCCAGAAATGGAATGGTGGGGGTGAGTAAGTCCATTATTAGATTACCCTTCACCTTTCTTTTCCCAACGTGAAAGCATTCCAAAAGCTTTGACGTTGGTTAATAAGTCCTATTTCTCCTACATGCACTTACTCAGAGGTGACATATTTTATTCCTTTAGGTCTTTTATAACATAGTGAAGAGAAAGCTTTTTGTGAATGCTATTACCAGCACAACTTTCATGTGGTTAAAAGTTTAATACATACATATCTTCCAGGTTCTGTGGGGGTAAATTCTTTCCAAATTAAAAAAGAAATGAATATTACAGGGCAGCAAACTTTCTCTTTTCTGGCTGCCTAATAGAAAATCAGAGGCAGACAGGGGAGAGAGAGATGGAGATAGAGAGACAGAAACAGACAGAGACAGAGAGAGAAAGAGACAGAGAACAGAGAAAATGCTTATAATTATAATTAGTTTCACACACATGCCTTTACGGTGAGAGCAGGATCCTAATTTCTTCCCCCAAGGAAGTAAGGCTATGTTTTCTCTAAGGGGATAAAGCTATCCCTGGGTTTTGATTGGCTCAAGGGGGCTAAGACTCATGCAGTACTTCCCTTGATGAAACTTCCTGATTGCCTCTGGTCACATCATACACACACACACACACACATATATATATACATATACATACATACATACATACATATGTGTATGTATATGTGTGTGTGTGTATATATATATATATATATATATTATATATATATATTTAATGATGGACTTGAATCCAGTTCTTTCTGACTTAAAAGTTAGTCCTTGGTAAATGAGTCAGGGTGTATTTATCAAATGGTTTATCTTATGTACAATTACAACCATTTTTAGTCATTGAAATTTCAGAGAACAAAGGTGAATTTCACCTTTTTTCTCATGTAATCAATCAGTCAATTAGCTTTTATTAATGACAAACTACCCATGATGCATTAGACTTGGTATTAAAGGTAAAAATATCAAATGGCAATAGTCTTTGCCCTCAAGAAACTTTTAATAAGGTGATTCAATATATATACAAGGTGATATCCTGGGAAGGGAGATTTTGTCTAGGCAAGTCATTGGAATTGTTTGTGAAGCCAAAGGACAGAAGATTTGCATTCATTTTCCAGTATAATTAGTATTTATTTGATTATTGTTCCTAGACCAAGAGCAAGGGGTACAAAGGAGAGAGAACAGATACAGGAAGAGTCAGTAAAAATGGCAAGATGTTTATGCTGGATAGACTCTTGTGTCTGGAGAATGCAGGATGGAATTTGGAGCTTGGTCTGGGGTCAGTTGGATATGGGGGTTAGGTGATTTTTTACTTGCTTACCAACTAATCAGAATAGCTCAACTGTGTAGGGTGGAGTTCCAAAACTGAGTGAATTAATATTCTCCCCAAATTCTCCTTCCTGAGTGATCATGGTCTCAGGAGGTCTAGAAGATGAGATACAAATACTATTTCAAAAATAATATTTTATTGATGTTACAAAAAAACCCTCTCTTTTCACTGAAAATAATGTAACAATGCTATTTCAGTGAGAGTAATGTGATTTAATATGCTTCATTATTTTTAAATATCTTGATTTAACACTTTAATATGATGATTCAATCTTTTTCTAAGGTTAGTTTATTTTGATATTTGATTTTAATGGTTATCAAAGTGAAAATGAGACCCCTGCAAAGATCTGTATATTTAAAAGAAAGATGTATATCTTTGCCTCTGCTTACAATATTTTGATGGCCCTTTCTTCAGTCCTAGACACAGAGTAGCAAAAAAGGTTTTTGTTTAAATATATCTAATAAATTTACCTTTTCCTTAATATCAATTTTTCTAGTTAATGAATTATAAGGTATTGTGCTCTCTGTCTGTCTGTCTGTCTGTCTGTCTCTCTCCCTTCTTTAATCACATCCCTATCTTCTATAATGAGCTTTAGATAAAGGCATGCAATTTCACAACCCATGGGCTGTTCCATGATGGGGGGGGCAAGGAGGAAAAGAGAGGGAGAAAGAATAGGAAAGAAAAATTGAATCCTGGACACAAGGCAGTGGCTCACATCCCCTCTCCCCCAGAATGCATTGGTTTGAATGTTAACAGAGCAGGACCTATGGAAATGTGGCCAAGGCAGAGGCAAACATGGGTTAGGGAGATAGATAGATAGATAGATAGATCGATAGAAATAGATATCTATATCTATCTTTATGGACATATATATATATACACACATATATATAGGTATATATGATAGGCCCTTTCATCTACATATACATATATACACATATATGTATATATGTATATGTGTGTATAGGTATATATGTGTGTGTGCGTGTGTGTGTGTGTGTATAATCAGATATACATATACATACATATACGTGTATTTACCTATCCAGCATGGGCACCTTGCCATTTTCATTGACTCTTCATATATCAACTTTCCCTTCTTCATAAGCCTTGGTCATGGTCTAGTAGTAATAATAACAAATAAATAATATCATGGATACTGGAAAATGAATGGCCATTTACTGTCCTCTGTGTGTGTGTGTGTGTGTGTGTGTGTGTGTGTGTGTGTAATAGGTGTCACACACACAAATGGGTTTGGAATGCTTTGAAACTACTTCATCTGGAATATTTTTTAAATCAGAAAATTTTCTTCTGAGCTTTATTAAATGAGCAGATATTAGAGTTACTATAGGTGACACTAATCTTTACTGGCAAGCCAGGGAATAGAAAATAATTTATAGGAGTGCTGATCAAAAATATAAAATGCTACAGAGGGGCTTAGTAAAATGAGCACTGAGAATAAAAGCTATCAGATTTGTCAATTGAGAAATCATTGGTAACCTTTATTTGAATACATATCCATTGGAACGACTCACAAATATTTTATTTGTCCCTGTCCCTGTGAAGGCAATAAGGGCACAATAGTTGAAACAATTCTTTTTTTCAATAAGAACACATAAAAATGTGCCCATTATAAAATAAAGTTAATAATACACATTTATACAACAGAGTTCAATGCCAGGTAGTTTGAGAGAGAGGGCACTAGCACCTGGAAGATTAGGAAAGATTTCCTCTAGAAGATGTTCTTGACCTGAGTCTTAAAGGAATAGAGAAGCTTGATAAGGCATAGGTAATGTGGGAGTGAGGTTTAATTTCAGCCATGTGGTATAGAGAGAGCAAAGACATGCAGTTAGGAGACAGAGTATTATGTGTGAATAACAGATAGAAGGCCAATTTGACTTGACTTCAGAATGTAGAAGAGGAAGTAATGCTCAGTGAAGATGGTCCACACTTTAGGGACTTTTGATTTGAGGTATACTAGTAATTTACATTTCAACTATCTTTAAAATTTTGATTATTTGCTCAATTTATGTTAGGTATAAAGAGATTTCCTAATCTAGAATTATATAAATAAAAACCTTAGGTGCAGGCTCTATGAGAGGGAAAATTACATAGTGCATAGAAATATGACCTGAATTCAAGTCTTGAATCTCACACATTCTGTCTATGTGAATTTGAGAGGACAACTTAATCTCTTAGTACCCCAGGCCACTTGGTGAGTAGATATTCATTAGCTTGAGGTATTTTCCTTACTGGTAGTTCTGTATAGAAATAAATTGCAGATTTTGTTTAAAAAAGAAATGCGTATGTGTATATATCCATAGATTCACACATATATATACATTTATGCAACAATATTTGTAGTATTACATATATGCATGTATGTGTCCATATACATATAGGTATGTATGTATATATCTATACATATCTGTATATGTTTGTATGTGTATCTCCTAACAAGTTTCATGCATTACTAATTTACATTAAAATAAAATTGGCCTTCAATATTCAGAATGATTTTACATTAACTTAATAAAAAGTATATAACTATATTCATAAGAGCTTCTCAGTGTGAATTTCTACAACTTAAAACCCAGTTACTCTATGGTAATATTATGTTACAAATTTCTACCTGATATATATACTCAAAAAGGAAGATATGATCTTTACAATGATTGGAAAGAGTTCATATGGGAAATAGAGACTGAAAAAAAAACTGCCAGAATTCAATTTGCTTTTGATTTTATAGTGCATTTTTGTTATTATTTTATTAACTGTGATATTAAACAGAAATGATTTTTACTAATCCAATTGTATTGTGAGCTTATCCTTGTAATGGGTTTCTTGATAAAGAAGAGCTTATACAACTTATCATAAACTCCTTTTCACTTTGCCATGAACATTGCTCTCCAGAGTTATTTTATATATTACGGGAATTAGATGCCCTAATGGCTCATTGCTTTCTCAAGCTTTACTGTAATGGCACACATTTGTGGCCCTTAGTTACAGAGTCGCTATTGCCTGAGGTTTCTGTTTCTGGGGATAAATTCTACTTAGAAAAGATAAACAGAAATCAAAAGTGGCATCTTTGAATTAGTGCACATGGGAAAAATAAATCTCCTTACTTTTAAGATCATCACAACCACAAAAATCACTGTGTGTCACTGTACATGACTTGATGCCCTGACACGGTATTTTTCACCATATGTGTAATGCTCCTTGTGATTGGAAAATATTTATGGCACTCTATAAGCACAGGTCTTTCCTAAGAAGAGTATAAATGAATCACCCTCCTTGAGGAATCCAACATTTCCTTTGTGTGATTTTATTTTTCTATAGGGATATTTGTCAACCTTGTACCTTCCTGCTTCATTGCAACCTCTCCCAAGTTTGTGTTCTGAATTCCAGCTAAATATAAAGTCCAGCAAATTGATTCAGAATTGCGATGAACTTGTGGAAGGTTTTCGTGGCCAAGGATGCCTTCTTAACTTGGGCTAGGTCCAAAGTTAAGAAGTCCATTCATTGTCATTGCTGTATCTGAAAAGGTTTAGGGGACATTGGGAATGGGAAATATATGGGTGTAGTTTAAAACCTTCTAGAACAGTGGTGTCAAAATCAAATAGAAACTGGGGGCCACTAAATCATATGTAAGGATTCTGCACATTAACTTGGAAAGGACTACACATTAACTTGGAAAATCACACAAAGATATTATATATGTTCTATTGTATTTTTATTTATTTTATTAAATACTGCTCAATTATATTTGAATCTGGTCTGGGCACCACTTGGGAGTGTTTTGATCTGCATCACTTTATTCTAGAATGTGCTAAACAGTTTGATAGGTTTTTTGTTCATTTGCTTGTTTGTTTTGCTGGGACCTGTAATTAATCTATCTTACCACCTGGCATAGCTAACACTTGGGCTACGCCAAAGGGCCAGAAAAGATAGCCAATCTTAATTCCTCTCTTTAAGTGGATATTGTCTTGATCAACTCTCAACTTTCAGAATAGTTATGAGGAATAGTTATCTCAAAACACCATGGAATTGAAGTGAATACAAGAGAGCAGAGTAGATGAATCACTTAGCTGAGCTCTCCCAACATTCTTCTCTAAACAACATAAAATATGACTCATTTCAATTTGGGGGGCAGCAGAGCCAACAAAAGGTCAAGGTGAGTCACTCTTCCAGGGTGACAACTTAAGAGGTCTGAAGAAAAGAACTTTGACAAAAGGGCAAATGCTATCCAGGAACCCCTGAAGATGAAACACCAGGAGGGCCTTGTTGTGACAGAAGCAGTAGAAACTTTGGGAACTGTCAACCAAGAGAGGGGCTAAGGGTCTCAGGCAATGGGCAGGCAATCAGGCAAAGATTATAGGGCGCTGTTTGCTGGCACTGAGCACAGAACCAGATGAAGTTGGGCAACACTGTTGTCCATGCATACTTTCAGGTCACAGTTCAAAGGTGAAAAGGAGCACTTTTGGTCAGGAGGAGCAGAGGAACTGAGGAACAGTATTGTTTTCAGTCATAAGGGATCAGGGACTCAGAAGAACAATATCATTTCAAGTCATGAGGGATTAAGAGCTATGAGGGGGTAGTATTGCTTCCAATCCCAAAAGATCAAGGGACTTGAGGAGAAATATCAATAGTAATCCCAAGGGAGAAGTGGCCCTTTCTAGGTAAAGACCAGAGTACAGATCAGGAGAGTGAAGATAACACCTCTCCCTAGATCATACCACCTTGGAAGCAGTGAAAACTTCCTTTAACCCACTTATTTTTTTAAGATTAGATTATTTAATCTCCAATTAGTTTTAATCCATGTTTCCTTGGTTTTATGTATGTGTGTGTGTGTATATATATACACACACATACACATGTATGTATATGTATATATATGTATGCATATACACCCAAACATATATATATATATATATATATATATATATATCTACACATATATACACACAGACATACATATACTGCATTATGTGAAAGGATTATAATTTATCATACTTCAGCTAATGCAAAAATGACAGGGGTGGCAATTATGATCTCAGACAAAGTTAGAGTCAAAATAGATTTAATTAAAAGAGAAAAATAGGGTAACTTCATTTTGATAAAAGGCACCATAGACAATGATGCAATATCAATACTCAACCTATATGCACCAAATACTACAGCATCTAATTTTTTAAAAGTTAAATGAATTACAAGTGTGGATGGATAGTGGTATTATAATAGTAGGGGACTTTAATTTGCCCCTCTCAGAACTAGATAAATGTGACCAAAAACAAATAAGAAGCTAAAGAAGTGAATAGGATTTTAGATAAACTAGATATGATAGATATCTGGAGAGAATTGAATGGAAACAGTAAGGAATACACCTTTTTTTCTCAGTGGTTCATGGTACCGTTATAAAGATTGATCATATATTAGTATGCAAACATTTTATAGTTAAAAGAGGAACAGCAGAACTATTAAAAGCACTGAAAATTTCCAAACCCCAAAGCCAGCTTTGTAAACAGCAGTGGGAAAAATCCTGAAACTTTTCAGTGTCCTTCCCAAATTGCACAAAAACCAGAACATTAACATAAAGTTCAAATTCAAGAAATGGGGTGGAAAAATGGCAAGCAACAATAAAAAGAACCTAACTATAAAAAGCTACTATGATGATAATGAAAATCAATACATAAACTCAGAAGAAGACAATGAGGTTAAAACAGCTATGAGCAAGGGCTAGAAGGGAAAAAAAAAGCAAATTAGGTAAAAGCCCAACAAGAATTCCTGAAAGAGGTAAAAATGAGTTTCAGAATCAAGTAAGAGCTATAGAAAAAAAAATTAAGTAAAGAAATGAAAGAACAAGGGAAAAATTATGAAAAGCCAATTAACAGCTTGGTAAAAGAGGCACAAAATTAATGAAGAAAATACCAACTTATGAAACAGAATTGACCAAAAGGTTAACAGGTTCAAAAACTAATGAACATAACTTCTTAAAAAGAATTGGATAAAAAAAAAGAATTGGATAAATGTGAAAAGAAGTACAGAAGCTGGCTGAAGAAAATTATTTCAAAATTATAATTTGACAAATGTAAGTTAATTGCTTCATGAGAAATCAAGAAATAATAAAAGAAAGTCAAAGTATGGAAATAAATAGAAAGCAATGTTTCATCAGAAAACAAATATTTCATTAGGAAAAAAAAAACAACTGACTTGGAAAATAGATTGAAGAGAGATAATTTAAGAATTATTTAACTACTTGAAACCTAGATAAGATAAACAGAAATTATCGTGGAGAACTGCTTCAATGTCCGAGAACCAAACTATTAAATTGAATTTGAAAGAATCTGTGGATCATCATCTGATTTTAACATGATCATCATCTGAAAGTAATCCTAAAATGAAAACTCCTAGGAATATTATAACTAAATTAAAAAGTTCTCAGGTCAAAGAGAAAATACTTCCAGAAGTCAGAAGGAAACCATTCATATCCCAAGGAAGAATAGTCAGGATAATATAAGATTTAATACTTCCATATTAAAGGAGCAGAGGGCATGGAATATGATATTCCAGGGAGCAAAAGAGCTAGTATTGCAACAAGGACTGACCTACACAGTAAAATTCAATGTAATCGTTCAAGGGAGAAAGAAATTATATTTAATGACATAGAGGATTTTTGAGCATTTCTAATGAAAAGCCCTGAACTGAATACAAAATTTGGCTTTTAAATATAAAACTACAGAGAAGCATAAGAAGGTAAACATGAAGAAAAAATCATAAGGTAATTGATAAGGTGGAACCATTTACATTCGTTATGGGAAGATGATAAATATAACATCTAAGAACTTTGTCATTATTAGAACAGTTAAAAGGATTCTGCATAGAAAGAAGGCACAGGAGAAAGTCAATTATGTTGTGATGATGGACAAGAAAATGGATAGATGAGAAAGGGAGATGCTTTGATTGAAGGGCCAAGGGAGAGAAAGAATAGGAAAAATGATCTCACATAAAAAAAGCAATCAATAAAGAGATTTTACCACGGAGGGGGAAATGGTGAAGGATGGAGGCAATGCTTGAAACTCAATCATATCAACATTGATTCAAAGGGAGAAAACACATATGTATATGCACACACACATGTGTATATGCATGTATAGGCATACACACATGTGTGCATATGTGTGCACAGATACAACACACATGTATGTGATATATCTGTATATCTATCTACATACATAATACATACATACATACATATTTAATTGGTAATATAATATATCTTAATGTACAGGGAAGTAGGAAAGGAAGGAGATGAGACAGCTAAACTGATAAATGGAAAGGCACATAAAAAAATCAGTGGTCAGAATCAAAACAAACTTTAGAAGACGGACTGATAAAAAGAGAAAGAGAAAGATAAACAGAAGAAAATAGGATGGAAGAAAATGTATAGTTAATAATAACTATGAATTTGAATGGGATGATCTCACCCATAAAACAGGAACTGATAAGAGAATATTAGAAACTGGAATCCAATAATATGTTGTGGAGAAGAAACATGCTTGAAACAGAGACACACAGAGAGTTACAATAAGGAGTTGGAGCAGAATCTATGATATTTCAGCTGAAGTTAAAAAACAAAACAAAACAATAACAGAGGTAGCAATTATGATCACAGATAAAGCAAAATGAAAAAGAGACCTAATTAAAAAATAAAAGTAGGGATGTAGCATTTTTTTAAAGCATCAGAGGCAATGAATACCAATATTAAACATATATGCACCACATTTTTAAAGGAAAAGCTGAATATCTTATAAGAAGAAATGTGTAGTAAAACTATGCTGGTAGGCGACTTCAACTTTCCCCTCTCAGAGGTAGATAAATATAACCATAAAATAAATAAGAAAGACATCAAGGAGATAAATAGAATCTTAGAAATTTTATCCATATTAGCCCTTCAGAGAAAGCTGAATGAGAATAGATAGGAGTATAGATAGCACAGAAAGGGAATATAATTTTTTTTCCTCAGCTTTTGGCACCTTCACAAAAATTGACCATGTAGGAGGACATAAATCCTTATAGACAAATGCAGAAAAGCAGAAATATTAAACGAACCATTTCAGACCACAATGAAATTTGAAAAATATATTAAAGAGCTGTGAAAACATAAATTAAAATTTAATTTAAAATTCAATAATTTAATGCTAAAGAATGAGTGAGCCAAAGAACAAATCAGAGAAAAAAATAATTTAGTTGAAGAGAATGACAACAATGATAACAATATTCAAAAATGTATGGGATGCAGACAAAGTAACTTAGGGGAAATGTACATTTCTAAACACATACATTAATAAAAGAGAGAAAGAGCAGATCAGTAGATTGGGCATGCAACTAAAAAATAGAAAAAAAACACATTAAAATACCCAATTAAACACAAAAAATGAAAATCCTGAAAATCAAAGAAGAGATTAATAAAATTAAAATACCAAAAACATTCAAATAATAAATAAAACCAGAAACTTGTCTAGGTGACTATATATATATAGTATATATAATATATTTATAGTATATATATAGTATATATATATACTATACATATACTATATATACTATATATAGTATATACTATATATAGTATATATATTATATAGTATATATATTATATAGTGTATATATATATAGTATATATATATAATAGAAAGACCAAAAAAAATTTCCTTTAGAAAAAGAAGGAATAAAGTGAAGTTACAAATGTCAAAAATTAAAAAGGTAATGCACCATCAAGGAATGTTAAAACAATTATTAGGCGTTATTTTGCCCAATGGTATGCCAGGAAAACTGGCAATCTAAGTGAAATGAATGAATATTTCCAAAAATATATAAACTACACAAATTAACAGAAGATGAAATAGAATATTTAAACAACCCTACCTTAGAGAAATAAAATGAACAAATCATGAATAACCTCACTAAGGAAAAATGTCCATGACCACATGGATTTAGAAGTGAATTCTATCTAACATTTAAGGAACAATTGATCCCAATAGTATAATATAAACTATTTTTTTAAATAGGTCAAGAAGGACTTCTACCAAATTTCTTTTTTGGCATAAATATGGTTCTATAACTAAAACAGGGAAAGACTAGTGTCTCTGATAAATGTCTCATTTGTAAAATATATAAAAAAGAGTAAAATTTGTAAGAATACAAACCATTCCCCCAATTGATAAATGGTGAAAAGATGTGAATAGGCCATTTTAGTTAAAGAAATTCAAACTATCTAGTCATATGAAAAAATGTTCTCAGTCACTATTAATTAGAAAAATGAAAATTAAAACAACTCTGAGGTACCACCTCATACCTATCAGACTGACTAATGTGACAAAAAAGGAAAATAATAAATATTGGAGAAGATGTGGGAAAATTAGGTCACTAATGTGTTGTTGGTAGAGTTGTGAGCTGATCCAATCATTCTGGAGAGCAATTTGGAACTACGTCCAAAGGGCTATAAAAAATTGCATACACTTTGATCCAACAATGCCACTACTAGGTCTAAATCCCAAAGAGATCATAAAAAAGGGAAAAGGACCTATATGTACAAATCAAATATATATGTGTATATATGTGTGTATATACATATATATGCATATACACACATACATACATATATAAGAAATTTATGGGATACCCATCGATTGTGGAATGGCTGAACAAGTGGTGGTATATAAATGCAATGGAATACTGTTGTGCTATCAGAAATGATGAACAGGCTGATTTCAGAAAAACCTAGAAAGACTTAAATGAACTGATGCTGAGTGAAGTGAGTAGAACCAGGAGAACACTGTACACAGTAACAGCAACATTGTGAGATGATCAACTTTGATAGACTTAGTTCTTCACATCAATACAATGATCTAAGAGAATTCCAGAAGATTCATGATGGCAAATGCTATTCAAATCCAGAAGAAGAACTATAAAGTCTGAATGCAGATTGAAGCATACTACTTTCTTTTTGTTTTTCTTTCTCATGGTTTTTCCCTTTTGTTCTGATTCTTTTTTCACAAGATGATTAATATGGAAATATGTTTAATATGATTGTACATGTATACCCTATAACAGATTGCTTGCTGTCTAGAAGAGGAGGGAGGGGAGGGAAGGAGAGGCAAAGGAGGGAGGGAGAAAAAATTTTGAATCTCAAAATCTCATAAAAGTGAATATTAAAAACTATCTTTACCTGCAATTGGGAAAAAATAAAATGCTATTAAGTAGGAAAAAAACAGGGAGCACAAAAACAGAAAGAAAACTATAGACCAATTTTCTTAATGGATATTGATGCAAAATTTTAGATAAAACACCAGCAAGTTGATTATAGCAACATATTACAAAGATCATATACTACGGCCAGGTGAAATTTATAACAGGAATAAGAGCTGGTTCAATATTAGGAAAACTTTAAGCATAATTGAACATATCAATAAGAAAACTAACAAAAATCATATGATTATCTCAATAGATGCAGACAAAGCTTTTGACAAAATAGAACACCCTTTTATGTTAAAAACATTGGAAAGCAGAAACTGTGTCAAAAGGGCTATAAAACTGTGCATACCCTTTGACTCAGCAGTACCACTACTATTTCTGTTCCCCAAAGAGATAAGAGAAAATGTAAAAAGGACCGTTTGCAGAAAAGTATTTATAGTAGCTTTTTTTGCCATGACAAAGAAATGGAAATTAAGGTAATGTCCAGCAATTAAATAATGACTAAGCATGTTGTGGTATGTGATTACGGTGGAATACTATTATGTTATAAGAAATGATGAGCAGGATGAGTAGAAAACCCTAAGACTTATATGAACTGATGCAAAACAAAGACAGTAGAATCAGAACATTGTACAGTGTAATAGTAATAATGTAGTGATGATCAACTGTGAAAAGACTTAGGTACTCTTATCAAGAAAATCATCCAATATAACTCAAAAGGACCTATGATTTAAAAAAAAAATCTTTCCACCTCCAGAGAGAGAACAGAAGGACTCTGCGTGCAGATCAAAGTATTTTTTAACCTTTATTTTTCTTGTCTTTTTGTATGTATTTTCTTTTTTAATATAGCTAATAGGGAAATACATTTTGCATAACTTCACATGTTTAATATACATAATATTATTTGCCTTTTCAAGGTTTAGAGGAGGGGTTAGATGGAGGAGGAGAATTTGGAGCTCAAAATTATGAATTTAAAGTTAGTTTTAAATGTAATTGGAAATAGTTAACAAAATTATATATGCATACATACATATATGACTGTGTGTGTGTGTGTGTGTGTGTGTGTGTGTGTGTGTGTGTGTGTGTGGAGAGAGAGACAGACAGACAGACAGACAGACAGACACAGAGTGACAGAGAGACAAAGAGTCAGTTTTGGGAAAGAAACTGCCCACCCCCCCAAAATAAGAAAAACAAAACGCTGTACTTTCAAATATGTGTTGAAGATGCCCAATACCCTAAGTCATAGTTACTGGTAATCAATCACTATGTAATTTCCAATTTTGGGCTAACTTTTGGGTGGCCAGGACTTTCGGGCAACAATCTAAAAAGAGGATGCCAGCCTGGCAATCTCTTCTTGGCATAGCAATTTCAGTTACTTACAGAAGATTCATACTTTCAGAGCTTTGGCCTCTATACTTCAGTTGCTTGGTAATTGTTTTTATAGCAATATTTTTCAGGCAATAAATCAATGGCATGCATTAACTGTTTGGCCTATTTTGAGACCAAAATCGATAATGATGATATATCTGTGTTTGATTCTTCATTCAGAAGATTGATTATATCCAAAGTAGCTCATCTGCAAAGTTTAATAATTTTCTTATAACACTTGATATACATGTTCCCTGATTGATGAGCAAGAGGTACATTTATAAAGTTTTCTTTTTAGAATCAAAATAACTTCTAGAAAATAATGTTGTCATAACAGGTGTTGAAAACTCTTGCAAACTTTTAATAATGTGAAATAATTGAGGTACTTTGAACTTTGGATTATATTTCTCATATTACTTGCATTACTGTTGATAATCAAAGAGAACTAGTAGATTTTGTTCTTAATAAGAGTAGCATAGTCATCATGAAATAATAAGGATTGGAATAGAGAAGAAAAACAAGTACAAGAATAACAAGAAGTGGAACAAGAACAAGAACAGGATCAAGAACTACAAGAATAAGAACAAGAAGAGAAGGAAGAGGGAGAAACAGAAACAAATGGCACATTTTTCCTTAAGGGTTTTGTACTGATTGATGAATACAAATTTGGCAAATATATTCTAGGAAATACAATAAAAACATATCAAAGCAGTTTTTTTAAAAATGGTACCTAATGAGTACCTGAAAAGACATGAAAATATTTCCAGAATTATGCAAGAGGTGCCTGCTGTCCTTCACAAACTATACAAAGCTAGCCACCAAAATACTCATAAGAAATAAACATATTCATCCATATTTGTCCAAAAAACCATATTTGTCCCAAAGCACCATCACTGTCACGTGGATATGCATTGGTCTATAAATATTTAAGAACTTTGTAATAGAAGTTGCTATACTGACTACTTATAATATTCAAGCTACACAAAATGAAAAGTTCTCAGATATAGAGAACTAATAGAAGAAATTAAAACCATCCAAAGAACAAAATGTATATCATCCCCAAATTTTTATCTATTTCTGGAGTTGTCTGGAAGCCAACTCCAATAAGCCTAAAAACATGAGCTTGCATTTCAATATTGTTATTCAAATTCTTAATTAACAATAATAACAACCATAATTTTATCTACCTGGGCAATAATCTACTGAACACTAACCATTAAGGAATAACATATGCATACCTTGGAGATGTTGCGGGCTCAGTTCCAGACCACCACAATAAAACAAATATCATACTGAAGCAAATCAAATGAATTTTTGGCTTCCCCAGTAAATATAAAAGCAATGATTATACTATATTGTAGAATATTAAGCCTAAAATACTACTGTATAATAAAATAATCCACGTATCTTAATTAAAGGTACTTTATTGCTAAAAATGCTGATCATCATCTGAGCCTTTAGCAAGTTGTAACATTTTTCCTGGTAAAGGATCTTATATCAATGCTGATGGCTGCTGACAGATCAGTATAGTGGTTGCTGAAGGTTAGAGTGGCTGTGGCAATTTCTTTTTTTTTTCTTGATAATTATTTATTTTTAGTTTTCAATATATGCTTCCATAAGATTTTGAGTTTTAAATTTTCTCCTAACTCCCAAGATGGTGTGCAACCTGATATAGGCTCTATTTATGCATTCCTATTAAGTTTATTTTTCCATTAGTCATGATGTAAAGAACAATTAGAACTAACGGGAGGATCCACAAGAATGAAGCAATAAAACAAAACAACAAAGGAAAAGGAAAGCAAATAGTATGCTTCCATCTGCATTCAGATTCCACATTTCTTTCTCTGGATGTGGATAGCAATTTCTATTGTGAGTCTTTTGGAGTTGTCTTTGATTCTTGCATTGTTGTGTGGCAATTTCTTTAAAAAAATGCAACAATGAAGTTTGCCATGAAAATTAACTCCTTGTTTCACTTGAACTCTTGAGGACATTGTTGGGTTATTAATTGGTCTAATTCAATATTGTAGCGTCTCAGGGAACAAGGAGGCCTGAGGAAGGGAAGAGAGATAGGGGAGCTGCTGGTCAGTGGAAGAGTAGGCACACATAGCATTTATCTATTAAGTCAGTCATCTTTTACAGGCACAGTTTTTGGTGCCCCAAAACAATTACAATAGTAACATACTGATCACACTTCACCATAACAGATAAAATAATAATGAAAAAGTTTTAAATATTGTGAGAAGTACTAAAATGTGACCCTGAAACAAAAAAACAAGAACATGTTGTTGGGAAAATGGTACCAATAAACAATGTTGGTCAATGAAGGGTTGCTGCAAACCTTCAATTTGTTTGAAAAAAAATCTAGGAAGCACAATAAAGTGAAGTGCAATAAAACCAGGAATGCATGTAACAGCATAGCAACTTGTACTAGATTATTTGGATCTGTATTCCAATGAATATAATATGAAAAGAATAAAGATAATAATGATTTATATTTCTATAGAATTTTAAAGGATATGAAGGACTTTTCCTAGTCAGATATAATAGAGAGCACCTTCTCTACCTTTGTGCACAGTGAAAAAAGTGTGGTTCTTTCACCTGATATTCTTCAAGAATGACTTCATTTTCTCCATCATGGTAGTTGATATCATAACATTTGGTATCAATGTTTAAAAATAATGCCAAATGTCAGAGAGAGAAATTTAAACACACACACACACACACACACACAATCATTTAATGAACAATTAAATTCAGAGATACCAAATATGTTTGCAAAGATAACCCCTTATGAATATTTTCATTTTTAATTTAAGTTTTATTTTTCATAATAACATTCAATATTTTTCAAACAATTCATTTTTGATGAAAATATTTTATTAAGTTTAAAGATAAATATTATAGATAGATCAAATGACTTAGAAATCAGATAGAAAAGCCAAATCCCTTGAACAACAGTATTGAGAAAATTTCTGGCATTCCTTTTTTCCTCCATATGATAAATACCTAATACCTCATTCAAATAAAATATTTTACGTTGTTTAAAATCTAATTATAAGTTTCCAAATTCCTCTTGTGTTCCATCAGAGAAATAATGTCAATAATTCCAGGATGGATCACAATTAACTTACAAATATAGAGAGGCACAATAAATCTACTTTGAGATAGCATTCATTTTAATTAAGTAAATTTCTTTAATGACATGAAAGCAGTCTGAAGGCAGGAACTTCTCCTTCTCTTCCTCTTTCTCCTCCTCTTCCTCTTCTTCTTCTTCCTCTTCCTCAATAGTGCCATGCATATACAAAATACATTCCTTATAAATGCATGTCAAAATGAGAAATGAAATTCAATAAGCATTGAAATAATTGTTAGAGTTAGAGGTATGCTGGAGTCAGCTCCAAATGACTCATGAAAGCCTGTTGTTAGTGTGAGTGACCATTTATATGCTGGAAATTTGCAAACACTTCAAGTCAGGGCTTGATTTATTGTTTAATTGATTTCTACACTTTAAAAAAAGGATGGAGAAAATGTTAATAATACAGACTAAACTAGTGTATTATATGTATGTTTTTTCTTTTTTTTTCTTATAGAACTGGCTGTTAAATATTGACCCACACACCCCTGATTAGAACCCAGAACAGGGAATTATTCTATTTCTTGTACTTACTAGGTGTCTGACTTTTGTTAAGTTACTTTGACTCTCTATAACTCATTTTCCTTGTGTACCAAGTGAAATAATAGAATAGATGAATAATGTTTTCTTCCAGCCTTAAAATTATATGATTCTGTCATGGCTATGCACTATGGTGGATGCAACACTTGGTCTTGGGGTTAGGAAGGGTTGATTTTAAATTCTGCCTCAGATGATTAAATAGCTGAGAAATGCTCAGTAAGCAACTTATCCTCTCTCTCTCTCTTTTTTAAATTTGTTAAATAGGAATGATAATAGCACCAACTTCAAAGGGTTTTTGTAAGAATCAAACAAGTTAATACATGTGAAGCACTTCACAAACCCTAAAGAACAATGTACATGTGAAGTACTATTATTTTTGAATATTTATACTTTAGTACAGTTTTAGGTATAGTGGAGATTTTAAAAAGGAACATATCATACTGTGCTACAGTCACAGTCATGGGGAAGGGAGAAATGAGTAGGACACAATACAATTTGAAATCAGTACAAGATAGCATATAATCAAATACCATAATGTTTATGGGAATCTTGAATAATTAGAAGACTGGAATAAGAAGTGAAGAATGGACACCGTGTGATGACAAAATGGAAAGGATTTTTGAAGGGCCTTAAATATGATTTGGAACAGATGACCTCAGAGGTATCTCCTGACTCTGGGATATTGCATGGTTTAAACACCAAGTGCCATAAAAGATCAGAAAGGGCAAGCTATTATTGCCTGGAATGATAGGGGAGAATGTATTGATAAATGGGACCCAAGTTAGACATTTAAAGAATGGGAGGATATTCAAAGACAGAAAAATGAAAGGCATTCTAGAAGAATAACACGTATGTTTTTAATCTAGAAATTATTTTAGTTGTTTATTTAGATAAGATTCTTAGTTCAATGCAAATTTATAATGTTAAAATCTACTATTCACATTGAAATATGATTTTATATAATTATAATCCCTATGTCGACTTTCTCCTTTCGTTTGATTTGTAAGTCTCTTATTATTCATGGGAGAGTTTGCCTACCATGAGGATAACAAAAAGAGAAGCTCCTTACTGTTTGAAGAGGGGGAAACTCTGAGGTCTTATGTGACCTCAGCCCCTATGTGCATTGTATCTAACCTTTAAGATACTTTAAAATTTGAGGAATAGAATGGACTTTGTCATTAGTTAAAGTATTTTGAAATTATTGTAAAATATATCTACTTATTTCTTATGAATTTGCATATTTATTAGTTGCTTATAAATATTTTGCATTCCACTTTTGTTTATGGAGTATTTCACAAATTTCAGGGACAATTGAGTTAAGTGGGAGGTTGTGGGGTGTGGAAAATCAATCACAGCTATGCAGGGTGCTTGAATCAGAGAGAATGAGATCTTACAGCTGTGTGAAATTTAGAGGCAACAAGAGATGGGCAGACAATGTTTGAGTAAAGGAGAAATTCACAGCAGGCAACAGGGCACCAGGACACTGAGCAGCACCCAGAGGGCAGCATCAGTGTTGATAGAATTGTCCCCCATGGGCCGGGAAGGCAAAAAGCTGATGGTATATTTCTCTTCCCCTTTGCCCTTTTCTAAGGCAAGGGCTGTTGTTGTGTTTTGTTTTTTGGTTTTTGGTTTTTGTCCTATAAAATCAATCCTTACCCCCACACACTCACACCACTGTCTTTTTTTCTGTATAATGATATTTGATAGTTAATTTTGATTTCTTTAGATTGAGTTCATTCTGTATAGTTTGAGTACTATGATTATAAATGTCTTCAGATTGTGCTAAGGATTGAGGGTGGGGGGGGAGATCCTGTGTGGTTCTGAGGAAAATTTCATATTTCATTACCACACACACACACACACACACACACACACACACACACACAGAGAGAAAGACATAGAATGACAAAGACAGAGAGACAGCGACAGAGAGAGACTGAGAGAGAGAAAGGCAGAGAGAGAGATAGAGAGAGACAGAGAGACAGGAAGAAATGGAGACAGAGAGAAATACAGAGAAAGAGACAGAGAGTCAGAAAAACAGGCAGAGACAGAGGGAGACAGAGAGACAGAGATTGGGAGATTCAGTACAATCCTACTCCTTACCTGATGGTTTAAAGGAACTGTCCAAGAGCTAATATTTTATGAGTTGTTTTTCCTTGATGTTTCATAATTAAATACCCATCAGGAAGAGTTGAGATAGAATCTGGGATTTTCTGTGATCTCCTCAGATCATAAGTCTATCTTTCATTTCTCTTCATTTTAATGAGATAATTAGAAGAAGTGAGACAGACAGAGATAGAAAGCAGGAGACAGAGACAAAGAGAAACAAAGACATAGAGAGGCAAAAAGATACCCTCAATAACAGAGATAATATACATGTGCCACCCTGTTTAGACACATATGAATTTATGTAGAATAAATAATACAGCTAATATTTGTATAGTTCTTTAAGGTGTACAAAATGCTTTATAAATAGTACCTTACTTTATCCGCATAAAAACCTTCATAAGCAGGTTCTATTAATATCCCTAATTTACAGATGAAGAAATTGAAGACAATGAGATTAATTGACTTTCCACTGTCACATAGGTATTAAGTGTCTAAGATTGGATTTGAATTCAGGTCTTTCTGAATTTTAGATCCATTGCTCTAGCCACTGCACCCTGTAGTTTTAGGAGGAGAGCTCTCTAGTTATTGGTCATAAAATCAGGGTTACAGTTTTGGGTTAATCATACCATCTTTGTCAATATTTGCATATGAGATATTCAAAGTACCATTGTTATGCAAAATATATTTAATGTTTCACAAGATTCAGTTTTTTTTAAGGCAATTGGGGTTAAGCGATTTGCCCAGGATCACACAGCTAATAAGTGTCAAGTGTTTGGTCTAAGGCTAGATTTGAACTCAGGTCCTCCTGACTTCACGGCTGGTGCGCTATCTATTATGCCACCTAGCTATCCCAAGATTTAGTTTTAAAAATCTATTTTCATCTTTAGAAAAACATTTATAATTTATGAGTTGTTATATAAATGCATATTAGCAAGTCTCCTTATCCATTTCTACCTTCCATATACCTTTATTATCTTGATTTGAATAGAGGGATGTCTATTTCCTCCTTGCCTCCCCAAAGGTACAAAATGATTCTGAAGGAAATAGCTGTGCTTCCTGGGACATATGGTCAAAGCCATTCTCAAGGAATTAGTATTAGTGGGTGTCCCTCAATGGAGGGTCTTCCTCCCACTCCCACACTTCATTGTGGCCACCCATCCTTAAGCATCTACTTATTCTGTCTAGGTAACAAGTGCTAGTTATTCCTTGCAATCTGCTAACCATTTTCACCTCTTGGCTAGTTTCCCTACAACCTGTCTGCATGAAGCAGTTTCCTGAGAACAACATGCAGACTTGAATGAAAAAAATCTGTTCTTCCAATGTATACAAGATTAGAACAAACTCTACCTCAACCACACTATGGGTTTGTTTATATTAAGCAGGAAAAGGCTTTAACTTGTTTGAACTAGTTTAAATTCTGGCCCCTTTGTGTCAGCAGTTAAAATTGATCAAGTGACAGGCAGGGCAGCTTCACTAATAGGGCTTTGCTTCTAAGATAAAGTGCTTTATTGTGATGGAGACACACTTGTTTCCCATCCACCTCAAATGCACCCTCTTAAGAAATACAGTAGATGTGCATCTGTTTTCTGTTGGTAGATGAAAAACATACATTGGTGGCATTATTCCACGAAAATATTTTTGGGACCAGAGTTTGCCAACTACCAATGATATTTCTTACTACTACTACTACTACTACTACTACTACTACTACTACTACTACTACTA
>NW_020954559.1:1626460-1639034 GCF_900497805.2 Vombatus ursinus
TACTACTACTACTACTACTACTACTACTACTACTACTACTACTACTACTACTACTGCTACTACTACTACTGCTACTACTACTACTATTACTACTACTATTGCTACTACTATTGCTACTACTTCTGCTGCGGCTACTACTACTACTACTACTACTAATAATAATAATAATAATGATAAATTGTCAAGAATAGAATCTTCCAAAATGATTTCCTATTTATGGAATGAACTAAACACATTTTGGTATTCTTTTTTCTGCTTTTTAAAAGGAAAAACTAGATATCAGTTTTACTCTTTTAATGATTCATGGTGTTATTTTTAGTTAATCCCTAGAAAAGGTGACTATACAAAATCAATGCAATTAATTAAAAAGTGAAGATAAAAGAATAAAGTAACATATGTTGAGTAAGACAAATGTAAAATGTCCATGATTATTTTATTTAATTTCATCTTTTTTTGATATAATAAAATATTATATTGATTTTTTCCTTTTTTTGTCATCATTGTAAGTTAATAATGATTCCTTCTCCAAATATAGTGTTCTCCCTTGTACACTCAAGGAAAACAAATTAATAATTTCACAATATCTGAAAATGTATGCCTCATTCTGTACCTCTTATCAACGAGCTTTTTGATGCTAGGCAGCTGGCATACTTCACTATTGGCTAGCTCTTTGAGAATGTAGATCATTTCATTCTTCATTTTTGTATCCCTAGTACATGACACAGAATAGTCACTTAATAAATGATTGTTGATTAATTGATCAAATTCATTGAAATCATGATATGATTACTACATTGATGAGAGTTCAGTATTGTTTCTTTATATTATTGAAGGTATCACATACATGGTTCAGTTTATTCAGCTTTCTCCATTACTCTTCAGTTCATGGAAGCCTTCTCAAGTTTATCTGAATTATTCCTTTACATTCATATACCATGATTTATAGTCATTCCAAAAATAAGTACTCAATTTTCTTCCAGCCTTTGTCTTTGAACTCCTGAGTAAATATCTAATAGTGTTATAAGTGCTGGGTACAATTTCATGATTCTGAATTATTTTGAAGTATATCTTTAAATAGTCACACCAATTCACAGCTGTACCAACAGTTTATTAATGTCTATATTTTCCCATAGCCCATCAAACATGTAATATTTTGAGTTTTTGTCATCTTTGCAATCTGATGTCTGAGTTGTATTCATTTGCATTTCTCTTATTGTTTATGATTTGAATGATCCTTTCACATGGTTATTGACAGTTCGCATTTCTACTTTTGAAAATTGTTCATTTATTTTGACAATTTGTTCACTGGAGAAAGTTTCTTAGTTACTGCACACACAATGACATACACATAGACACATAAACAAACACATTTATGTAGGCATATCTGTTTATATACATCAACATACATAAAGATATGTGTGTGTGTGTGTGTGTGTGTGTGTGTGTGTGTGTCATTTTATTTATCCTCTTTGGGACCAAGATGGTCTTCATAATTACATGACATTAATTTCAAATTGTTTCATTATTATTCTATTTACATTTTGCATTGATGTTGTATGTTGTTTTACAGGTTCTTTATCAGTTCATATAAATATCCCCAAGCATGTGTATTTATTTTCAGTGGGACTTCCCTATCTATAGTTGCTTCTTAGATTTTGTATTTATATAGCAATGTCATTAATTTTTATTCATGGATTTTTTGTAGCCTGAAAATTTCCTAAAGCTCTTAATTATCTTTTTGCTTTAGATTCCCTAGGATTTTCTTTGTAAAACATCACATCAGCAGCACACAGTAATAGTCTTATATAATCACAATTGTCCATTTTATCTTCTTTGATCACCTATAACCCTTGTTTATTTAAGAATTCATCCCTTAAGTGATCCTCTCTCTCTCTGTCTTTGGTTCTTTCTCATCTTTTAAAACTAAGGTAATATATACACTTTAAAAAAATCAAATAGGGAATGTTTACTTTAGTGATTGGTAACCTTAAATTTAGCTGACATGTTTGCTTCTAGATTATGCTTATATAACCTCTTTCTTTTCATCTTTCATCCAAATTCAATCAAATAACTAGATTATTTTTTAGACTGTTGCTCAGGGTAGGAAAATAGCACAATTTTAGAAATGATCCTGGGACCATCATTTATGATTATAAATGATCCTAATATTAACAAAAGGTATTTCAAGTCTGATCAGCAGAGACAGAAGAGGAGAGAAGTGAAAAGGGAGGCCAATAATTATTTGAATATTTGGTTTTCTCATAAGGGCATGTTCTGTTTGCATTAGAATTTTGGCAGGAATCTGTTAATTATCAATCAATGTCTACTGAGGAAGTAATATAGTGTTGTATATAGGCAAGGAAAGATAATAAAATGTGAGAAGGTTTATATAGATAAACATATCACCCAGGAATTGCTAAGGATCAAGATTATTTTGTAGTGAACAGGTAGAGCAAAGAAGTAGTTTGCCATCAATCCATCAACCAGTGTTTATTAAGCTCCTACTATGGTCTAGGCTCTTGTAATACTGTTACATAGACTAAAACAATCCCTACTCAAAATGAGCCTATATCCTAGTGAAACTCAAATGAAACAGCCTTGAGTGTTAACAACAAAAACAAGAAATAAGCACATTGAAATTCAAACTGAAATTTTCAGTTTCCCTACTTCTAGAGATCCAAGTGAATTTCCCAATGATTTTCAGAGTATATTTACATGCATTTCATTTGAGGAGGTGTTGTTGTGCATGTTTCAGCCACATTATATCTACCTACCTAAGAGTTACATGGTTTTCATCACATTAGTAAAGAGAGAAGGACTTGAAAAAGACCTGTTTGCTCTTTAAGTTAAGAGAGAAAATGAAGTAATCCTTGAAATAGTGGGAGGAAATGGTTCATAATGGGGGAAAGGCAGGGGGAATAATTTGAAAAAAAAAACAGAAGATAATCTTCATCTCTTTTGGGAGATTGGAATGTTGGAGAACATACCCCAAGAAGGGAGAAAAGGAACAACTGAAATTTTGGAACTATGGAGTAGGTCTGAAATTCTTCTAATACACAGGTGAGCTGTTGCTCTCAGGAATAATGGGAAGAATGTATAATACTGCCTATTAGCAGTCAATGGGAGATAGATACCATCCAAGAGCAGTCAGAGCAAAAAGGGAGAATTCATGGTAGGGACCTATCTGCCAATATTTAACAAGGTAAGTAAACCCTTGTTTGACATGGAAAATATAGTTAGGCTTTTGTTATTTTTCTTTTTCCTGAATCATGTAGCTGGGAGGTGGGGAGTCACCGAAGACTTACCAAACATTTTTGATTACTACACATTTCAGCCAATTCACATGGTAACATGTGATTGTTCCAGAAACAATCAAGAAATCATTACAAGAGACGTTGAATTTCTGAGAGAGAAACTGAAGACCTTAAGGGCAAATTCATTGCTTCTGCCAACTGAAATCAGGGATATTAGAAGACCAAAAACACATTTGAGAAATGAACATCTAGCCACAAAGATGGAATAAAACTCAGACTTTTCAGTCTGAGATTCTTTGATTCCACCTTCTTCCCTTTTTGGAAAATTTGAGTGATATTTTACACATAATTTTATCACCAGCCAATACTGCCATTATCATATCTGCAAATGCATTCACTGCACTGGGATGTGGTTTATGGCCTGTTTACTTGAAATCATTGAAAGTCCATTTAGGTGTTACCTTAACACATCAACACTATACTGATACCTTAACACTTATCTGGGAACTGAACTGTTTTTGTATTCTTCTAATTTCAAAGAGAATTTGCCTTCCCAAACAAAACAGAAGAAACACAAGACTTACTCTACCTATCAATCAAGGCTTTGAGCATATAAACTAAAATAAAGTAAAATAGAATAAGCTTCCCCTGCCTTCAAGGGACTTACATTCTATCCAAGGATATAAGATATGCATATGTAAGTATTTATATAAACATATAGGTACTTACTTTAAGATATATAGACTTATATATACATACAAATGTAGACAAAATACACACACATATATACATAGATGTGTATCATATGTATATAAATACATTCATATTTGTATAAGCATATATCCAAATGTATGTGTATATATCTATCTCTATCTCTATCTCTAAATTTCACGTATATCCAAGTCAATTCAAGGTAATATTAAGGACAGCACTAGTAGCTGGGAAAAAAAATCAAGAAAGCCTGTGGTAAGTTTCTTGAGTGATTTTTTAAAGGAATCTAGAGAGTCTAAGGAGTGTACATTAGAAGTGATTCTGTCAAAGACATGAGATACCACTTTTACAAAAAGCATAGATATGGAAAATTCAATGTTGCATTGAGAAAGTAAGAAGGAAAGAAGATGACAAGCATTTCTTAAACTCCCACTCTGTGCCAGGCGCTGTTCTAACTGCTTTACAAACATTATCTTATTTGATCCCCATAAACACCCTTGGTGATAGTGCTATTAACCCCATTTCGGAGTTGATATAACTGAAACAAAAAGAGCTTAAGTGGTTTACCCAGGGTAACAAAGCTAGTAAGAACCTGATATAGATTTGAACACAGGTCTTCCTGACTTTAGGTCCAGTGTTCTATCCATTGCACTGCTTAGAAAGTAGGAATATTTGGCTTGAATTCAGTATACACATAGGGAAATAATGAAAAGGGGCCCATAAAAGTAGAATTGAGTTAAGCTGTAAAGGTCATGAAATACCAAACATAGGAGTTTGAATTTTATCCTAGAAATAGGAAGGAATCATTGGAACTTTCTGAGCAAAGGAGTGACATTATCAGACCTGTGCTTTAGGAATATCAATTTGACAGCTATATGAATGATAGATTGTAGAGTGAGGGAGGAAAACAAATTAGTTGTCTAATGTGGTAGTCCATCCAAGAAATGGAAATAGAATTGATGAGATTTGGTAACAGATTGGATATGAGGAGAGAGAAAGCAAGAATGATTCTGAAATTGTCAACGTATGCACCTGGAAAGATGATGATTTCTTGAGAAAATTGGAAAGTTTGGACAAGATGTAGCTTTTGGGGAGGAAGACAATGAAATATATCTTGGACATATACTATTGCAAGAAGATGTGGTCATCTTGAGGGTATAATCACAGCAAAGGAGACTTAGAAGTGCTCAGGAAAATAAGAGAAAACACAAGATAGGCAGTGTCATGAAAACTCAGAGAGGAGAAAATATCTAAGAGGAGAGGGTAATCAAAGATGTTAAATGTTTCAAAGAGGTTATGAAGAATGAGCATTGATAATTTCTTTTTATTTGAATGTTAAACAGCCACTGATAAGCTTTAAAAGAACAGTTTTAGGTGGGAGATGAAGTTAGGAACCAGACTACAAACTGTTGAGAAGTGAGTGAGGAGAAAGGAAGCAGAGTCAATGAATATGGAATGGTTCTTCTAGTTTTGGCTATGAAAGAAAAGAAAGATAAAGGAAAAAATGATTGAGAGAATGTTGAGTTGTAATTGTAGGGTGAATTGTGGTTGTCATTGCTGCTGTTTGCTTGGTTGATTTTGGATTCAGTTTTGGATGAATGACACTTAATATGTTTGTGTGCGGGAGAATAATGGGAATAATGATGAAAAGAGTCTGAAAATTAGGAAAAGAGTAGATGATATGTAGGGCAATCTGATGAAGGAGAATGAGATCAAGAAGATAAGTGGAGGAATTTTCAGAAGGTGACCTTTCCACAAGAAACTCAGATAAATGAAAATATAATAAGGGATGATGCTAATGGATTTTAAGATATTCACAGATACAATATACTTCCTTTACTGGTTCTATTACTGCACCCCAATGCTTTTCTGATGTCACCTCCTCTCTTCCCCCAATGCCACTATTGCAACTAGAAAGAAAAATTATAGCGCATGGTCTTTTCATTATAACTTCCTTATTTCCCTCTCAAAGTTACTTGTCATGATCATCTTTTTTCCTTTCTTTGCCTGGTCTTCAGGCTATCTAACTAATATGGACCAACAATGTGATTCTAATCTGATTCTTAAATTAAAATCTTTCCTTCCTCTCCTTTATTCAAATAATGATCCCAGAAGGAACCTTAAACATTATATAGGTAGTACTAGTAATATATCTGTATCAAATGAAGGAAAGTCATAAGATTTGATATTAAATTAGGTTAAAAAGCAAAGTTTTCAATCTTTAATGTCCTACAAAATGGTTTGAAATCTCAAATGTGAGTTCATGAATTTAAAAAAAATACTCTTATATTTCATCATCCTCAAATTTAAATTGAAATTATTCGAAAACAAACATTCAATATGAGCTCAACAGAAACAACAATTATTTCTGATTTTTTTTTATTTCTTTCTGTTTTGTTTTATTGATAGCATGGTAAAAATGTCAATCCACAATATTATTTTTAATTGTAAATATGCATTACTTTTAAGGTTAAAATGCTATTTGTGGTTAGCTTACAAACTTGCCAAGAGATTGAGATGTTTCAGCACTTCTATTGCAGAGGTTAAGGGAAGACAGCAACTGACTGTGCCACAAAATCTACCTGATTATTCACAAGGAGAGATTGTGGAGTGTTTTGCTGAAATCTAAGTAAACTGAAATCATATCATTTTCTATCATTTATCAGTATAATAGCCTTTTCACAAAAGAAAATAAGTTTGGTCTTATATGAATACTTCTCATATACCAGTACCCACTTCCTGGTCCTTGGCATTCACAATCTCTCCTTGTGAATAATTTGGGCTACTCAATATTCCTCTGAGTTAGATTTGGAAATAGTGGAATGCCTGAGCTCAAAGAATAATCACCATGGTTTAGAGGATGGTCTGTTGTACAGTGTTTGAAAGGTTGATCTTTGGTCTGCTGTTCTTTAAATTTATTTTTTAAATCAACAACTCAAGCCATGGTTAGGATGCATGTGAAATTTTGATGTGACATGGTGAGGTGACAGGTAGCATGATGGATGACAGGGTTAGAATCCACTGGGTTGAATGTAATGAAAGGAAAATTTAATAGGCATAGGTAAAATCCTATATTTGACTTAGGGCAGCTAGGTGGCATAGCACAGAGAGTGCCAGGCCTGTAATCAGGACATTTCCTCTTGCTGAATTCAAATCCAAACTCAGGTACTTTGCTAGCTATGTGACCTTTCCAATTACTTAATCTGATTGCCTCAGTTTCCTTATCTGCAAAATAAACTGGGGAAGGAAATAGCAAACCACTGAAGTCTCTTTGTAAAGAAAACCTCAAATGAGGTCACAAAGAGTTGGACATGATTGAAAAATAACTAAACAAAAATATTTGATCAAAAAACCTGTACAACATCCCAGGGAGGAGCAATGGATAGATCTTTTTAAAAAAATCTTGAAATTTCAGTGAATTGGAAGCTCAGTCTATTTCAACAATGCAATACTTAAGCCTAAAAATGTAATGTTGTCTTTGTCAGCACTGAGAGGCAGAGTGACCAAAGCTTGGGAGACTATGTTATGGCCAGAATATATTTCAAATATTGTGTTTGATTCTGGACAAGCTTTCCTAGAACATCACATAAATTAACTGAAAATGGTCCAAAGGCATATAAATGAAAGAGTGAGGAGTCCCAAAATTACGTGATGTGATGATCTTTTGGAGGAAATGGGGATATTTTACCTAGAAAAGGGAAAATATTTTAAATTATTCAAAATGTTTTCATTTGGAAGATAAATTGTTCTTGTTCTTCAAAAATTTGTTCTCCATTGCTCCAGAGAGCAGAACTAGAAATTTATGGAAGCAAGCAGTATGGTGTAGTATAGTAGTCTCAAACTCAAATAAAACTGGGGATCACCAAACATAATAAGGATCCTAGTCTACATATTGACTTAGGAAAACAAATACTAATATTATCTGTTTTATTTTATTTTGTCACATATTTCCCAATTACATTTTATTTAGTTACATTCCCTATCACTGAGGAATGTTTTGGGTTGCATACAGCCAGTAGGCCATGTGTTAGATAGCTCTCACTATTAGCAGATTCTGCGTAAAGTTGAGATGATTTTTGTTGAAATCATATTTTAGTGTTGGTAGCCCAGGAACCATGGCCTGCACACGCTTGAATGCCAGGGGACATCATGGACCAGTGACTGTTGCCAGCAGGAAGTAAACCACACCATGCTTTGAAGAAGACTGATTCTCATGGACTTATATTTCTTCATCAAAAAAAAAAAAAAACTAACCAGCATAACAGTCCTAAGCCATTGAAATTTTTAGAATGACTGACACTCCTGATGTTTTCCCATTTTTTTTATTTGAGGCAAATGGGGTTAAGTGACTTGCCCAGAGTCACACAGCTAGTGAGTGTCATGTGTCTGAGGTCAGATTCAACTCAGGTCCTTCTGACTCCGGGGCCAGTGCTCTATCCACTGTGCCACCTAGCTGCCCCATGCTTTTCCAAATTTTGAAGAGATGTTTACCAAGTGATTCACAGGATATGATGCAGAATATCAGGAATACCTGAAATGCCCTGAAATTTTCCCTGAGATTGTTGAAGGATGCAATAGTAGGTCTAGTAATAATCAAAGAAACAGAGGCAATCAGTTGCAAGATAACAGTTTCAAGGAAGAGATGCAGGTAGGGTTGGTCCAGTGACAGTTGATCTAATTAGTGGCTTACAAGACCCTGGGATAATAACTATCAGCAGCACAGATAAGAACCTTACTACCATCATAAGTATAGACATTATGGTTATAATAAACAATAATGGCTATTATTAATATAAATATTGGCAGCCATCAAGTTAAGCCAATTACATTCTCTTCTACTACATCAAAAGTTTGCCTGTTTCCTCTGCTTGGTCATGTTTTTTGTATATAATTTTGTATAGAAAACTTTACACAATTTGTGGCTGTCATGTACAAGTAAACTAGAAAGATGTGATGGAAACTAGTAATGATAAGTCCTCCAAATTTAGAGACATAAATATCTATCATTAAACAGTTAAAAAGACATTAAATATATTGGTCAAAGCAAGAAGACAGTGTCACATAATGGATAATCCTCTTCTTCTGGTAACAAACAGGAAGGTTGAAATGTTGCTACTATGATACACTTGCATTGTGACCCTTCATTTTGTAAACTTACATTTCAGAGAAGGTGCTACACAGCTCAACTACCTATAACTATGAAAGAATAGACAATCATGTATCACCCAAGAAAGAAAGAATAAAATTTCACTTGTTTGTGCCTTTTGTGTTCACACCTGTTACTAGCTGAGTAGCCAGTTAGATGGCTTTTCTTCACTATGTAAAATTGGAGTTCCCTACATTGATGAAATCATAGGTCCAGTTAAAAAAAGTTTAGAAAATATTTTTGAATAAATTCTTATTAAGTATTATATACGCACCTTAATGAAATTATTTTCTTTGTTGTGTTCCCTCATTTCAAATGTTATTTTTCTCTTTTCTTCCTTTCACTACATTTGATTAAATTCTGAATAATTCTGAATATTATATAGTAATAGAACTATTACTTTAAAATAGATTATTTTATAGTCTATTGAACTCTTATTTCTTTACAAAATTGTCAAGAGATATTTTTAAAAGATTATTTAGAAGTATGTTTATATTTTTCTGGGAAAGTTGTCACAAAAATGAGTATCTAGAAATAGTATCTTCATAAAGGAAGAGCTAAAATTTTGTAACAACATATGATTGTGCTTAAGAAAAGCAATGATTCAGGTCTGTGTAAATTGACACATATTGTGCCAGGATGACATTATAGGGTGGAAAAATCTCACTGGAATTGAATTATTCTACTTCACAATACTATATATTTCCTGTCTCCATATTTCCTCATGACATTTGTTCACAGTTGTGCCTTATTTATTCTAGAATAAAGCTCAACCTTTGAAGTAGAAAGTAGTAATCAGATATCTTACAATATGACATTCTATTTGATATTCCCTGAAGCAAGAACTAGAGGAAGAATAAAGCTAAGGAATAGAAATGTATATGTGTGTATACATACATGCACATATGAATACTAAATAGGAAGAATGAAACCAGGGAAAATGAAATAGGAGAGAACAGAGATAAATTATAATAACTTCCATTCCTATATGTCTTTTACATTTATGTATTAGTGTCCTCACAGCCCTATGTGGTAAATTATACATGTGTATCATACACACCTAAATGAGAGAGAGGAAGAGATAGATAGATAGAGAGAGAGAGAGAGAGAGAGACAGAGAGACAGAGACAGAGAGACAGAGAGACAGAGACAGAGAGACAAAGAGAGACAGAGAGACAGAGACAGAGAGAGACAGAGAGACAGAGAAAGAATGCCATGAGGAGTCATGGGTTCCAATAACTTCAATATTATCTCTAGTAATTATTTCTGTAATATTGCTTGGTACTAGATAATATCTTCCCAGTATCATTTAACCAGTTACCTCTTATCATTGATATATGATTAACATCATTTAACTGTTACAAAGAGATATTTACTGAGAAGATGTATCAAGGCTAAACAAAAATATAAACATATCCCCTTGGCCTGGACGCAGCTTCTCTTGTACTACTTGGTTGCGTTAGAAAGTAAACTCAAAATTAACAGGCAGCTACAAATATTTCTCTTACCAAATTGATTTCTCTGTGTAGCATAGCTGATGGACATCACTCCCTTGTTTTCAGGATAGGGGACCTTGCCTGCTAAGTCTGTCTGCTCCTGGTATGAATCAAGAAAATTAGTGTTCAGGTGGTAATCCTTTTGGGTTTTGAGAACTGTGGTTATTGATAGATTCCATTATGTACTGTTGTCACTGGACCTCTGGTGGCTTTTATAATTTTTCAGAGCTCACAAGGCTGTAACACAGTCTGTTCCATCTCTGGAATGAATTCACTTCAGAGCAAGATAGAAGAGATAAACCAGAAAAAGAAAACATGAAACTTCAATGTATTAGAAGCCATGTGGTGGTCAGAATAGAGAAAATTAAATTTTATCTGTGACGTTTGTATACATATCCTATTCCAATTTAGTAGTCAATTAAACAGCTAATCTTCACCATTGAATGAAGAGACACAACAGTCAAAGACTGTGCACACTCTGAATTGGAGATGGAGCTACTCCATTATATATCATCACACATTTCCAGAAGCATGATCACCATGACTACCATAAAGTTTGGTAGTAGGCAAAGTGCAATGCACATGGTCTGAGGACTGGGCCTCCATTGAAAGCTCCCCTCCCAGACACACATACCCCATTTCCTTTTTATGTAAGTATTTTAATAACAATTTTGCTTATGACATTCTGATTCAATGTCATGCAACAATTAATGATAGTTAAACTCAAGTCTATTATATTTTCCCTTACTCCACGTGGGCTCTTTGTATGGAACAAATAACAATAAAAGAACTTGACATAAAAGATTTTGGTATCTTTTTCATTAATAAACAATTTTTCTTTAAAAGTAAAACTCAGAATTGAGAGCTTTAAGTTGAAGATCAACAATGTTAACAAAATCCCACCTATTGTTTCTATGTTTTAACTGCCTCCTTCCCTTCTTTATTGTATCCTTCATTAGACTTTGATTTTAAGATTTCTACAAACAGAAAATTAACAGGGTATGACACAAAATAGAAAATGATCTTCAATTAGAGAGATGATATAAAACTTTTAGTTATTTACCACAATTTTTAAAATTTGGGAAATTGAAAAAAAGAAATGACTAATTATTACTTTTTAGATGTCATGTAATTAATAATCTATGAAAAATGATCTCTATACAACATTTAGTTTGGAAAAAGGGTAGATAAAGCTGAAGGATGAGCTCACTATTCCTAAAGCTCTCTCAAGGACCTAACCCAGGTAATGCCCAACTCATTACTGTCTTTAGTTCCAAAAAAACTGTTTATAGTTCTGTGGTTTGGAATTCACAACACATTGCCCCAGAGAGATAATGTAAGTCCAAGACTTATGGTCTTATCATTGGTTCTTTTCATCTCCCTCAAATATCACATCCAATCTGGGGTATAGTGTATTGAGATCAAGCTTCAAGTGATGAGCAGTCACTTTTATTTCCTGACTCTGACACTTAGGAACTAGTCCTGTAATCCTGAGAAAGTCATTTATTCTCCCTTAGCCTCAAATTCCTCACTTATCAAATGAAGATAATAATAAAATAATAACCTTGTGAGGTTCAAATGAGATAATATAAGCAAAGTATATTGCAAATATTAGAGTGCTATATAAATTTAAACTATTACTCTTATTTCTCAGGTTGGTAATTTTATTGGTGAAATGAACAGTTGGTGAGGAAACATTTTACCAACAAAGTTCATTAACTACTTTGCAAATTATAGAAATAAAAAGTATCTTGAGGCATGAAGAGATTGGGATACGTGTCCATGATATGTGTCAGAAGTAGGAATTGAACATAGATCTTCCTGACTCCAAGGCCACATCTCTTCTTATCATTCCAGGTTTCTTCTTTCCCAATCATTATAATAAATATCAAAATCTTCCTCCCCCTCCCCCTCTTTCATTTCTTCTTCTTCTTCTTCTTCTTCTTCTTCTTCTTCTTCTTCTTCTT
>NW_020954559.1:1639044-1688071 GCF_900497805.2 Vombatus ursinus
TTCTTCTTCTTCTTCTTCTTCTTCTTCTTCTTCTTCTTCTTCTTCTTCTTCTTCTTCTTCTTCTTCTTCTTCTTCTTCTTCTATTATCATCATCATCACCATCATTGTCATCCACATTATCTCAATCCCATCATCTTTTCTGAGAGGGCTCAGGTAGAAAAAACCTTATGTCAAGTCTCTATCCTAGTATTATTCCTTTATACTCAGTCTTTTACAATTCTTATGAGTGAATAAAATAACTGATTTTTGTAGTTAAATAGAAGTATTAGTATATCAACTGATCTTCTGTAAGCACACAGAATATTTCAATGTAGCTCCAGTTGAATACAGGACAACAGGTAAGTCAATATGTTAATTGGTTTATTGCTAGACAGATCCACAAATGTAAACTGTTTCCCTGAAAAATGGCATGCTTTATAGCAATTGTTTATAAAATCTATATTGTTTGTGGTATGATTTGAGTGGAAAAATGTTTGCCATATGAATATCAAATGTTTTCACTATTTATCATTCTTTTTATATATTATTTGCTGCATGTGAATAAGCTAAAAATTGGAAATAAGTCAAAGTATCAGGCTTTTGCTCAGCTTGTTCCAGAAATACCAAGTAGATACTAAATCTTTCTTTGCCTTCTGGATGGGATTTACTTTAGTACACCCTTTTTGTTCCACAACTATTATATTCTTCTTTTCTTTTTTGTCTATTTCTGTCTGTTTATCTATCTATCTATCTATCTAGTAGAAGCTGTTACTGTGTTGTCTAAAGCTCATAAATAAATAGTTGTCCATTTGGAGGGATTATTTTGGTTCTCATCTCTTGGAGATATATATATATATATATGTATATATATATGTATGTATGCACATAAATATTCTAAGAAATTTAGAAAAATGATCAAGTTATTATCCAATAGATTATGATCAAGTTATTATCTAACAGAAGTATGGTAAAGGGCTTTGATAGTAATTAATATGCTACTGTGAAAAATTTGGACAAATAATCAATGAAATTTCTAGTTTTTAAAAGAAGCCACAGTTTTAGTTCTTTAGTTATACCATTTAAGAAAGGTGAGTTATTGATATTTCTGGTTTGTCTAATATATCCAGGGGTGCTGAAACATAAAGGATTACCTCCTCCTCCATTATACTTTATATCATGCTTTTTAGAATGAACATTCTAAGTGGGATCAGCCATCATTCCACAGGCCCATCTATTTTTTTTTAACTTAGTAACAATTGTGTCACACCAAACAGGAAAATAACCCAATCAGTCCTAACACCAGAGTTAATTTGGCAATGTTTCAGTGGTCTTTCCTGGTTTTCGTAACTATCATAGTCTTTCAGGAATCACAAAATCCTTAATGTAATGCATGCATTCCTCTGAGATGCCACGGTATCCCTTCAAAGGATGAATAACAAGCTGGATCTAAAGAGGGATTATTATCATTATTGTTTTTGTTGTTGTCCAACTTTCCAATTATCTCTCTTATACTCTTATATTCTATCATTACCCTAGTGGACATTATTTCATTATAATTCATTGATAATAAAATTATATGTATGCATATATATATATATATATTATGCTGTATATATGTATATGTGTGCATATAAATATATAAATATATATAGTATGTGTGTGTATATTAGGCATTTATGAAGTTGTCTCTGTGGTATGCTGATTAGTGTTTAACTACCTGCTCTCTGAAAAAATAATGTATCCAAACACACAATTTTAAGTTTAATCTGCATTAACATTTTCTTCATCACTCTCTTCAGGTTACACAGTCTACAAAGCAATAAATCAGATCCTTATTTTAACACCTACTGATCTCTTAGATGTAAATGATCATTCTGAAAATTTAACAATTGGCTCTTGCAAGTATATATGAGCTGATTCTACCACACCGTTGGATTCTTTTCCTCTCTTCCTCAGTCTAATTCATATGTCACTCTGCTACCAATTAAATTTTTTTTAATGAAGGCACCTAATCATGGTTATACTCCAAATCCTATTTCCACTTGAATCAAATTCATTTTACTAAGCTGAGTATTTAAAACTTTCTATAGTTTGGCACCTCACCATCATTTCAGCCTTATTGGATTATATTCTTTTACAATGTAAATATGATTCAACTATAATTGACTATTTAACATGTGTCCTTCATTTTCCCATTTCCATCATTTGTCTACACTGTTCCTCAATATCCCTCTTCAACTTCCTGTTAAAATCCCAGCTATCCTTTAAAGGTCAATTAAAATATGTATCACTTCCCCAAAAATCATTAAAAGAGCCCTATAAATTTCTTATGAATGAGTTAATGTGAACTTCTCAAATATAATATACTTTTATAAGCCATCTGAATGTCTATGAACTAATATTACATACTTATCTATGGCAATGTCATCTAATAAATATGAAGTGTCATTGGAAGGTTGACCCAGAAGTTTATTTGAAATCCATCTGGATTCGACAGCTCAGGTGGTCACTCCAAAGTGTTAATGAGGTTCAAGTCTCCAGTTCAACATTCCTTTCCATAGCCAGAACAGACTTGCAAAACTGCTAACAAATGCATGCTATTGGTTATAAGAGGGGGTTAGAAGGATCAAATCAAATCCATGATGGGCTGTAGAAAAAGTAGCTCAAAATGCCAAACTTACTGATGAAGGTCAAATAGAAGTTCTACTTTGATGCAAAGTGTGTCTCTTTCATTATTTTTGAAGTCTAAAATGACTTTATTCCAATCTCAATTTATTTACAGTAAATTATAAGACAGGTAGTATTTCATAGCAATTTAAAGTTTGCAAATCACTTTGTTGTGCTATCACATTTGGTCTTAGCAATGCTATGAGCTCTAGTAACTCCATGAGGCCCTAATAACTCTAGGAGTTATTATTTTTATCCCCTTTTCTAAAGATGAGAAAATTAAGGCAGAGAAAGGTTAAGTGACTTACTTGTGATCATACATCTAGTAAATGTCTAAGGTTACCCATGAACTCAGACCTTTTTGAGAATTTCAGTGATGTATCCACTGTGCCACTTGCCTATCAGATGTGCTTGGAGCAAGGTAAGCTTAAATTAGGCTCTTTTCTCAGAGAGCACAGAAAAGGTTTTAGACATCTAAGTATAAGTATGCTTATGTATTCAGGCCTGAAATCCCTGAGTCCAGATTTTTACCTCAATTATCCCTCTCTGTCCACCTCCATGCTTCATGAATCCTTGCCTACCTCCCACCTGTTATATTACCATTGCCTCTGGTAAGAGTACTACACTGGACTGTATTTAATTCCACTAGCCTAATCTTGAGACAACTCAGAATGAAACAACTTTTATTCACCAGGATTTCCCTATATGTCTTGTCTCCTCTAGTTCTTTAATGAAAGGGGCTATTTTGATATTATATTTGCAACCCAATACTTCAAACAGCATTTACTATATAGTAAGCACTTAATGCTTTTTAGATCAATTCATACATATAGTACATGTGCATAAATACTAGAGAACATATGCATTATGTATATTTAGGTATATTATGCAGGTATACATGTGTACCTATGCATGATACTTGCTGTACTCTTGGGTCAAATACACTTATTTCTGAGCTAGGCTCCAAGTTCCAGATTGCCAAGTTTCTATTCAGTAGTTATCTTGTAATAGCACAGTAGCTTTAGGTCACTGATTATTTAGTCACTAACCCAATATATATATATATATCATTAAGTAACATTAAAGATTCTGATTTTCTTGTCATTTATCTCCAGCATAATGCTTGCATTTTCAGCAGTTAAAAAGATGCTTTATTTTTCTAATATACTATTTTTTCAGCCCATAAAATGAACAACTATTATCCTCTGCTACCAGCAAGGTTTTATATTTCTTCAGATTTTATTACCTCAACATAGTAGTCATTAAATGTTACCCACATTTTCCCTCTGTTTAGAAATAGCTGATAATAAAAGATATGAAAAGATACATGTTTGGTCCATTTAGTTCTCTAGAAAAGTGGTGTGAATGATTGAACAAGATTCTGGATTAGGAATTAGGTGTTTAGGGTTATTTTCCCACATTTTTCCCATTGATTCTCTATGTGATTTTTTCAAAATAAATGTCTATTTAATTAAACTACAGGTTTTTCATGAATGATGTAAAGAGTAAATTAATTTAGGAAAAGATGTTTAAATGTGAAAAGAAAACTTTTCTATTTATTTTTTTATTTAATTCTATTTAATTATTCTAATTTAATTCTATTTAATCTGTTTTCTATTTAATTGTAACTAACATAAAATTAAGTAAGTCCATGATCAGTGTCAAACTTAACCACTCCTGAATGTATGCATTCGATATTCATTTGTATTTAAATCAGTGCAAAATACTATATTAATATGAGGTGGCTGATAATTCCTGGAGAAACTCACTATTTGAATTGTCTATTTTTTTCCAAAAATATACCATTGATATGAACATTTTATAAGAATGTCAAGAAAAGTATTCCTTTTGTACAATTTTGTACAATTGGTTCTGTCTCAAACTGTTCACCATTCCTTCTCTTCCAGGAGGTATAGTTCATAGATTCTGTTCTTAGATATATCTGCACACCACAAAATTTTCCTTTAACTTATCAAAAAGGTGCAGGAAGCACAAAGGGAAAACCATTTTCAGGTTTAAATAACTATATCAATATATCAGGTTTAAATAACTATATCAATATATTTATCAACATATCTCATTAACCTTTTCTTTTAAAAAATAATAATTGCTACAGATAGTTATATGCAAATCAATACAATCTTGAGACCACTGTTCTCAGTAGAGTATCTCTTTCCTCTCTCCCTCTCTCTCTCTCTCTCTCTCTCTCTCTCTCTCTCTCTCTCTCTCTCTCTTTCCTGTCTCCTTTCTCTCTCTCTCTCTTCCCCCACCCCCAGGTATCAAAGGGTTTTGGATGTCAAGAAACAGTACAGCGGAAATTAGGTGATTACTCATTTAAGCCAAATGAAAAACTGTGTCTAATTGTCTAACTGCTCCATTGACTTCAAATAGTCTGCAAATAGTCACAGAGCCTTGATATGTTTAATGCCTTCACAAGGAGCTAAACATGCTTTCTGCAATATTGAATTTCCATGGGAATTCAAAACATGACTCCTTTTGGTTCTGTGTCTCCTCATGTCATTCAAAGGGCTAATTTTATTTGTGCCATACAATTGGGGATTGGGGTTTTGGATCCTCTCTAATTTCTGAAGGCTTGTGAAAGAAACCATCCACACTGACATAGTCATTCCTATGCCAAGGTTAGATAAGGAGAATTCCAATTGTTATTTCAAATCTAAACAACAGACTGGTAAGATGAGTTTTTGGTTCTTTGAAAACACAAGATGGTTATTTTAAGCAATTTTCTATTTGACTAAACTGCTCATTAAGTATTTTTTTAGAGGCCTGTTCAACTTTAGAAATTGATCTTTCCACTCCTCTGGTTAATAAGGAAGTGATTTTGTAATTATTTCATTCTTTATACTAAAGTAAGTTGTCTGAGAAAATATCTGACAAATACATGCAGTAAACAAAGTGAAATTCCAAGATCTCAAACTCCAAAAAGAAATTATTTAGATCACTACTTTGCTTTATTTTTCATAAAAGCATTTATATATTACAAAAAACAAATATTAAACTTTCAAATACCAGGAAAAAAAACTTGGATTATTTTCAACTAAAGAACATTTCACTCAAAGAAGTATTGCCTGGAAATCTTTGGCAAAGTATATGAACTGTTTTGACTCAACCATTTAAAAAAAAAACAAATTAAAAAAAAACCCTGTTTCCATAAAAAAAATCTATCTTAATGTTTCATTGATTTCAATAGAGGCTAGATATGTACACACATACACATAATACATATGTATATATATATATAGATAGATAGATAGATAGATAGATAGATAGATAGATAAATAGGATAGATATCACATGAATTTATATATATATATGCAAGTTTTTTGATAGGAGAGCTATATCTGATAATAATAAATCTGATAGTATAGTCTGAAAATAATAAAAACATACTAACCAATTCATTTTCTCAAACAATTGAAAGGAAATTAATTGGTGATAACTTTCTGTGTTTTTAGATCCAAATATAAAACCAAAGTTCATTAATAGAGGAGATAAAAACAAAGTGTGTGTGTGTGTGTGTGTGTGTGTGTGTGTGTTTATGTATGTGAATTCTTATTTAAAATAGCCTTTTGGAGTAGTGGGACCACAGACAGAAATAATTAAGAATGAATGGCTGAGTCAGCAGAAAAAAGAAGACTTTGGGAATAGAAGTTGATAGAATCTATCATCTCAGTGGATGTCAAAATCTGAATAAAGAGAGCAATCAGGAATCATATGATACATGGAATACACAGCCTGAGCAAGAAAGAATATTCTGGGTAAGAAATTGAATTGTATTTAACAGAAACTTGAGGGAACTGGTTGTGTTCAGAATATAAAGGGCTAATTAGTAAGAAGTAAAATAATAGGTTTTATCTTGGGGTAATCTGATTAAGGACTTCCAAACTGAGAAAGATTACGGCATTTTGGTCACTGGAAGTTTCAAAGGTGGAATGTGATACTGTTAGAACCCCAGGTGAGAAAGATGCCTTTCTAGTTGAATTTGGGATCCATTTCAAAGCAAGATATTTTCCAATTGCCAACCTAATGCATGTGTAGTTTTTATTCAGGTCTGAAGTGTTCATCCATTTGTGTAGTCCTAGCAACAGGATGTGAAAGAATTAGACTAAAAAAAAAATAAGGGGCTGTTTTGGTTTAGGAGGCTGAAAGAATTATGCAAGGTGCTTTGGGGTAGAATATTATTTTTTATTTAATTGAGGCCTCAGTTGGTTGCATTTGTTTTGTCAACATTCTTTTTTCCTTGAAGGTATTTCCATTTTATTTACTATCTTGTCTATTGTTAAAAAGAAGGCCTTTTTTAAGGTCCTTTGACAGAGAACACACTTTATTTTATGGAATGGTGATTTAGCTTAGGTTTTAAACTAAGTGACATCTATAATATTCAGTAAGTATCCCTCAGTAGAAGATTATTAGGATTTCAGTAAGTTCTCATGAGACAAAATATTTAATTGAAAAATACTTAAAATTTTTGTTAACTTATTGCTCATTTTTTTGAAAGTTTGAGTAAAATCTTTATGTACATATAAACTTATCCTTGGTGAAAAAATGAGGAAGCAATAGATATGTTTTACGTGATTTTCTCCAGCAGACAATCTTTTAACTGACCATAAGTTGCATAGAATACAAAGTTATTTTACATGTATTGATTTAAAAATTTATTCAGGTTAGCATAGCCCAACATTAATTGTTGTAATATGAAAATGAGTAGCATGTTAATATGTTAAGTTTATATAAGATCCCTTGAAAAAAGAAACAGAAATAACTGTTCTAACAACCCTCTGATTCCAATTATCACCATCAAAGGAGGAATAAAAGAGGCTGATGTGTTTTATCCAGTGTAACACAAAGTGAGGGAAAATGTCCTGGGCTAGGCTTAAATGAAAGATACACTAACTATAGAAGGTATGATTCATCAAGTATTACTGTTTGATGATAATATTTTCTAATTGTATCAAACTTCAAACATAATAGAATTTCCTAGTTAGATCTGAGATTATTCAAAAGAAATAGAAAGAAATTAGATTAAGAACAACACTTCAGTCCTTAAACTAAGATGAGTTCCAAAGGGGTATGTGTACTAGATGTAAAAAGTCATCATAAGCAATTTAGAGAAACTTGGAAATTATGTATAAAATCAATGGAAAGGAGAAAAGTTCACGAACAAACAAGGAATAGAATAGATATTTTTATTTCCTAAAATTTAAAGTTTTTAAATGTACAGATCTAAGAAAGTTAAGATTAAAACAGAAACAATCAATTGTGAAAAAAAAAATCTTTGTAGCAAGTTTCTCTGGTAAGTGTTTCATTTCAAAGATAAATAAGGAACTGGTTTAACTTCATAAGAAAAACAGTCATCCCTCAATTGATATATCTAAAGATATGAATGGACAGTTCTCAATAGAAGTAGAGCTGTTATTAGACATATGAAAATAATGCTACAAATCATTACTAGAGAAATGTAAATTAAGTTATTTCAATATTCTACCTCATACTTATCAGAGTGGCAAAGGTAGCAAGAAGAAAAAGTAAAAAGTATGTGTTGAAAGACTGTGGGAAGATAGTCACATTGATGAACTATTGATAGACCATTCCAGAAAAGAATTTGAAATTATACATGAAAAGTTACCAAACAGTGAATGCCCTTTGATTTAGCATTGATATATGCTAGGCCTATACCCAAAAGAGATCAAAAAGAGGAAAAAGTCCTTTACATACAAAAATATTTATAACAGTTCTTTTTGTCATGACAAAAACTGGAAACTGTGAGGACATTCAATAATTGAGGAGTGGCTGAATAAGTTGTGGTATAGAAAAGTGATATAATATTATTTCAGTGCAAGAAATAAGGAAATAGATGATTTGAAAAAATACATGGAGGGGCAGGTAGGTGGCACAGCGGATAGAGCTCTGGCCTTGGAGTCAGGAGGACCCAAGTTCAAATCCAGCCTCAGATACTTAACACTTAACTAGCTGTGTGACCTTGGGCAAGTCACTTAACCCCATTGCCTAGCAAAGAAAAAAAAAGGAAAAATAAATAAAATGAGTTAAAAAAAAAAGAAAAAATACATGGAAAGACTTATATGAATTGATGTAAAGTCGCACAACCAGAAAAGCCATGATTACTCTAATATGAATATTATAATATTTCGAGGACTTTTATGAAATGATGTACACCAATTTATATATTAACAACACTCTAAGGGCAGCTAGGTGGAGCAGTGGATAGAGCACCGGCTCTAGAGTCAGGAGGACCTGAGTTCAAATCCAGTCTCAGACACAAAGAACTTACTAGTTGTGTGACCCTGGGGAAGTCACTTAACCTCATTGCCTAGACAAAAAAGAAAAAAAAACAAAAAAAACATACTTATGGGGGCAACTAGGTGGCGCAGTGAATAGAGCACCTGCCCTGAAGTCGGGAGGTCCTGTGTTCAAAGCTGGTGTCAGACCAAACACTTGACACTTACTACCTGTGTGACCCTGGGCAAGTCACTTAACCCCAATTGCCTAAAAAAAAAAAAAACACTATACAAACAATTTGGAAGCTATGAGAATTATGATCAATACAATGACCAGCTATAATTCCAGATGACTGATAATAATACAAGCTATCCATTACTGAGACTGTGACAGATTTAAGGTACAGAATGAAGCATATATATTTACATACGCCGTTGAAGTATCATTTCTGCTTAAATACACAAAATCATTTCAAAAAATTTGCTTTTCTTTTAGGCAGGAGAGAAAATAGATTCATTATTTTTTTTAAATAGAAATGTAGGAGTGCTACAAATGTAAAATTTTCATACACTTTCACGTGAGGTTATTATACTGTTAGTTTAACTAAACAGCTTTGGTTTGTTATTAGATACTTCTCCATAATTTGAAGTAATCTGTATATGTAGCTATGTAAATACATTAAATCTAACTTCAAAAAAAGAGAGAGATTAGCTTAACAATCCACATTAAAAAACCCTAAGTAAAAGGGGGAAAAAGTGGCAATTGTTTAGATAACATGAAATTGGATTATCAATCTGATGTGTTAATGCTAATACTTTTATCTCTATCTTTCTATCTATACAATAGGTACTGAATGCAGACAATGAGTCAGTCCCAAATTTAATACCAAGCTAACAGGTTAGGATTGGATTTGAAAATCATTAAACTTGGGGGGAAAAAATATGAATACTCTTAGTAAGCACAAGTCATAATCTAATGCAAAGATATTTTTAATGTGTTTTTAGTAATAGTATATTATTGAAAATCTTGACACACCAGAAACTTTGAGGGATCTAAGTTACACATGAGTGATTCTAAGGAAATGGATTTATACTTGGTAGGAATAAGTAGCATAATTCCAATAATACCATCTGTGTCCAAGAAGTAGCATAAGTGATCTCACTGAGATCTAAAATTATTATTGGAAAATGAGGTCAGCTGGTAATGAGTGAGCAATATCAAATTCACTGGAATCCATATAATCTCAAAAATCTTGCAAAAGATCTATGGGATATATATATATATATATATGTATGTGCATGTGTATTTGTGTGTATATGAAATTTGTGTATAAATAAAACATATGCATATATATAATGTACATATAAACATGTGTATCTATATATGTGTATCTATAGACATAAATTTGTATATACATACTTGCATATACATCCATTAACATCTTTCCACAGTCCCCTTAGGAATCCTTAGGCAAAAGATTGAGAGCTGGAAAGATTTCAGAAATATTGTGTTCCCACTCTATGTTTGAAGATACAGACTGTCACAGGGTTGTTGTGGTGATTGATTGATGCATAAAGTGTTTTGCAAATCTTAAAGCCATATATCAATTATAACTGTTAGTATTAAATAACAAATATAATATCCATATTAATTAAATTATTAAAATATAAATAATTTCTATTAAATAAAATATAGCATTGCTTTTTGTTGTTGTTATTTGTTTCAGTCATATTGATTCTTCATGACCCCATATGGGGTTTTCTTGGCAAAGATATTGTGGTGGCTTACCATTTACTTTTCTAGCTCGTTTTATAAGTAAGGAAACTGAGGCAAACAGGGTTAAGTGGCTTTCCCAGGGTCACATAAGTAGGAAATATCTGAGGCCAGATTTTAAGTCAGGAAGATAAGTCTTCCTGACTCCAGACCCAGCACTCTATCCACTGTGCTACCGAGCTGTCCAATAGCATTGATACTGGACTTTAAGGTTTGCCAAACACTTTATCTCATATGATCTTCATGAGAATACCTTATATGGTAAATCCTATTATTGAACAAATTTTACAGATAGGGAAAATGAGGCTGCATGATATTTAATTATTTATCTAGTATCATAACTTCAGTACTAAGTGTCTGAGGTGGGATTCAAGCTCAATTCTTCTTGATCCCTGGTCCATCACTATATTTGCTGTATACTATGTAGCTATCTCTGAACTGAATTAGGATTTGGGGTGAAAAATCTAGATTTGTGATTTTCACTTTATTTCTAGAAGAAGGATGCTAGGCAAATTGAACCAAAATATTGATTTGCACATTGTTTAACTTTTCTTTGGAATAGATATTCACAATATTGATGGGTGGTGAAGTAGATAAAGCACTAGACCTGAAATCAAGAAAACCTAAGTTCAAATGTGGCCTTAGACACTTACTAGCTGTGTGATGGTAGGCAAATCACTTAACTTATCTGTCTCAGTTTCCTTAACTGTAAAATGGGGCTAATAATATCGCCTACCTCCCAGAGTTGCTTTGAGGATCAAATGAAACAAGAATTGTAAAGCACTTAGCACAGTGGCTGGATATTAGTAAGCCCTATGTACACCTTAGATATTATCATTACCGACATGAGTTTATTCAAGAAGAGGATGTTACTTTTTGAAGTGAACTTGTTGTTCAGTTCCAGCCCTAACAATTTTGTTTATGTATGAGAAAATATATACAATGCAACAAAATATTGTGTTTTACTTAAGATAAAATGTGTTTCTAACACCATTTATGGAAGCATTGTAAACTAAACAAAAATATTGAACTTATGAAATATGTAATGGAGGTCATGAGAATACCTTCCTTGTGAAAAACAGGACATCATTGGTGTGGGTGGGGATGGAGAATAGTATATTTCCCTGAATAAAATTCTGAGAAAAATGTTTTTTTTTTCTCCCATTCAATTTTAATTATCATGTTAGTAAAATAAAAAAAAATGGAAAGGAAGTTCATGACTATTCTGCAAACATTTTACTCCTTAACCTAATCATGGATTAAATTTCTCTAAGAGATATTAGTGGTTTTAAAAATGTGCCATTCAATATTGTGTAACATCTGACAACAAATTTAACTTCTTTACTGATGTAATGTTGAACCCTGCTACTCTGAGCCACAGAGTAGTTTAAATGTAGTTTAAACGAATCTCTCTCTCTCTCTCTTTCTCTCTCTCTGTCTCTCCTCCTCTTTTAGGATTTCAAAGGGAAGAAAATCCTTAAACTTTATAAAAAGAGATTTAAGTAATTTTCCTCTTAAAATATACATCTTTGAAGTCCTACTTTTGCTAATTAATTCCCACAAATTCCTCAAGTGAGTTCACATTAGCTAACTACTAAATTTGGTAATACAGTGCAATACCACCAACTGATGTGCTTGATTCTAAAGACAAATAAGTCCTCACTACCTCCAAAAGAAGTTCCTCTCTAAAGTTTTACTTAAGAAAAATTTCCTTTTTATGTAGGTAGAGTAACTTAGTATCTGGGAAAGCACAACTGAATGCTTAGAAATTCTTTTTAGACAACTTGAGTAGAACATCACTCCTTCTATCTTCTGGGATTTTCAATTAACCATGAGTTCCAGACAAAGATAGCTCTATCCATATTAATGAATATACAAATAAGTTTGATTTTTGTTTTTTACCTGATAAATACTTGGCCTATCTCCTATTGAGGTTTGACTTGAAGGGACAAGGAATAATGCTTCTAATGAGAAGGGTTATAGCAGAGACAAGGATGATTATGATACTTATTACCAGTTCAAGCAATTTAAAGATAAGGCAGGAAATAAAATCCCTATTATGAGCAATGAACATGAGATGGCTATAATAGTGATTATAGGATGAATTTGATCTTTATTGACATTTATTTTCTCTCTCTTCTGCCCCACTGGGAAAAAAAAAAAGAAAGAATTTGTGATGACATGGAGTAAAGCGAAACATTGCCATTTCAGTCATGTCCAAAAATGTGTCTCTTCCTGTGTGTTTAGCCTATTATCTTCTGTCAGGAGGTGCATCATTCATTATACTTGTCCATTAGTCTTTGGGGATCAGGGTTGGTCATTGTGTTTATCAGAACATACATTCACATATATATTCATGACTACAGAGTGATTTATTTTCACACATTTATTTCCAATACTACCATATAATGACACATGAAAAATGTGCCTAGTGAAAGCTTAAAGTTGTTGTTACATTGGTATAGGGCTAATATTAATGGAATTCAGACATGAGAGGTGAAACACATTTTGTGTTTGGATATTTCCAAAGGAAACAGCTACTGGAGAATAGTTTGCTATTGCATTTGAGACAGAAAGTAATCATATCTTCCTCTGTTCATGATGTTTGAACTATTTTTGTGCTCTGGGACCATAAGTTAAAGAGTAATGTAACAAGAAACGGGCTTATTCTGTAATTTATTCCAGTTTGCTAACTACATAGTTGAGAAGCTTTTCTGATTGACTATGTAGATGAAACTTTGGGTGACTTTGAAAGGTTCTAGAAAACAAAGTCAAAGCTCCTATGTCAAAAGTCTCCAAGAAAAATATGAATTGGTTTCAGGTCATGGAAGAGCTGAAAAAGGATTTCGAAAATCAAGAAAGTGAAGTAGAGGAAGATTTTGGAAGAGAAATGAGAGTGACACAAGAAAATCATGAAAAACAAGTCAACAGCTTGGTAAAGGAGATATAAAAAATACTGAAGAAAATAACACCTTAAAAAACAGATTAGACCAAACAGTAAAAGAGGTCCAAAAATCCAATGAAGAGAAGAATGTCTTAGAAAGAAGAATTGGACTAATGGAAAGCAAGCCTGAACACTCATTAAAGAAAAGAATTCCTTAAAAATTTAGAATGGAGCAAATGGAAGCTAATGACTTTATGAGAAATCAAGAAAAAACAAAACAAAACAAAACAAAACAAAAGAAGATAATATGAAATATCTCATTGGAAAAAAAAAAACTGACCTGGAAAATAGATTCAGGAGAGATAATTTAAAAATCATTGGGCTATCTGAAAGTCATGATCAACAAAAGAGCCTAGACATCATCTTTGTAGAAATGATCAAGGAAAACTGCCCTGATATTCAAAAATCAGAATATAAAGTAGAAATTGAAAGAATCCACAGATCACCTCCTGAAAGAGTTCCCAAAATGAAAACTCCAAGGAATATTAGAGCCAAATTCCAGAGTTCCCAGGTCAAAGAGAAAGTACTGCAAGCAGTCAGAAAGAAATAATTCAAATATTGTGGAGCCACAGTCATGTTAACACAAGATTTAACTATTTCTACATAAAGGATCACAGAGCTTAGAATACAATATTCTGGAGGGCAACAGTGCTAGGATTACAACCAAGAATCATCTACTGCCCTGCCGTGGTCGGGTCCATGGCCTTTGCTGCACGGCTTTGCTGCTGCTGCTGCTGCTGCTGCCCCTGGGAGCAACTTCTCCCTCTCCCTCCCCAGCCCCGGCCCACTGATGTAAAGATGAGTAGCTCAGAGGAAGTATCATGGATCTCATGGTTCTGTGGGCTTCGTGGCAATGAATTCTTCTGTGAGGTGGATGAAGACTATATCCAAGACAAATTCAACCTCTCAGGGCTTAATGAACAGGTGCCCCACTATAGGCAGGCACTAGACATGATCCTCAACTTGGAACCTGATGAAGAGTTAGAGGACAACCCCAACCATAGTGACCTAATCGAACAGGCAGCTGAGATGCTGTATGGACTGATTCATGCCCGCTACATTCTCACAAACTGTAGCATTGCCCAGATATTGGAAAAATATCAGCAGGAAGACTTTGGCTATTGTCCCCATGTATATTGTGAAACCCAGCCCATGCTGCCCATTGGACTGTCAGACATACCAGATGAGGCCATGGTGAAACTGTACTGCCCCAAGTGCATGGATGTTTACACCCCCCAAGTCATCCAGGCACCACCACACCTATGGTGCTTACTTTGGCACTGGCTTTCCCCACATGCTCTTCATGGTCCATCCTGAGTACAGGCCCAAACAGCCTACCAACCAATTTGTGCCCAGGCTGTATGGCTTCAAGATCCACCCTATGGCCTATCAACTGCAACTTCAGGCAGCCAGCAACTTCAAGAGCCCTGTCAAGACTATTTGCTGACTTGTCTCCTCCCCTCCTCCCCAACACCTCAGGCTGTGACACCATTCCCTCTCCCCCTAGTACACACACACCTCTTCATAACCCCTAATGGTTTTTAGTTTAAATTAAGAAGAAGTCATTATTGTGGTAGTGTGGTGGGAGTATGAAATAAAGTGGAGGAAAAGGCAAAAAAAAAAAGAATCATCTACCCAGCAAAACTGAATATAATCCTTCAGGGGAAAAAATGGATATTCAATGAGATAGAGGACTTTCAAGCATTCTTAATGAAAAGACCAGAGCTGAATACAAAATTTGACTTTCAAATACAAGTCTCAAGAGAAGCATAAAAAGGGAAACAGGAAAGGGAAATCATAAGGGACTTAATAAGGTTAAATTGTTTATATTCCTACATGGGAAGATGATATTTGTAACTTACAAGACCTTTCTCATTATTAGGGTAGTTAGAAGGAGTGTGTACAGACAGAGGGCACAGGTGTGAGTTGAATATGAAGGAATGATATCTAAAAATAAAATTAAGAGTTGAGAGGAAAGTACTGGGGGAAAAAAGAGAAAGGGAGAAGTAGAACAGGGTATATTATCTCACATAAAAGATGCAAAAAAAAGATTTTATAGTGGAGGGAAGAGGGGGGAGTTCAGGGACAGTGAGTGAACCTTACTTTCATTAGAATTGGCTCGAAGAGGAAATAACATACACATTCAATTGGGTATAAAAATCTCTTACCTTACAGGAAAGTAGAAGTGGAAGGAGATAAGAGAAATTGAAGGGTGATAGAAGGGAGGGCAGATTCGGGGAGGTGGTAGTCAGAAGTAAAACACTTTTGAGGAGAGACATATAGGTGAAAGGAGAGAGAATAGACTAAATGGGGGATAGATGGAGGGAAATATGGTTAGCAATAATAACTGTGAAAAAAAATTGAAGCATGTTTCTCTAGTTAAGGCCTCATTTCTCAGTCATATAGAGAACTGAGTCAAATTTATAAAAATAAGAGCCATTCCCCAATTGATAAATGATCAAAAGATATGACCAATTTTCAGATGAAGTAATCAAAACTATCTACAGATATAGAAAAGAATACTCTAACTCACTATTAATTGGAGAAATGCAAATTTTGGAACAATTCTGTGGTACTACCCCATACCTATTAGAAAGGCCAAAAGGACAGAAAAGGTACATGACAAATGTTGGAGGGGATGTGGGGAAGATGAGACATTAATGCACTGATGGTGGAGTTGTGACCTGATTCACATTCTGGAGAGCAGTTTGGAACTATGCCTAAAGAGATATAAAACCATGCACACCCTTTGACCCAGCAATATCACTACTAGGTTTGTATCCCAAAAGAGATTTAAAAATAAAGAAAAGGACCTATATGTACAAAAATATTTGTAGCAGCTCTTTTCTGGGGGCAAAGAATTAGAAACTGAGGGGATGTCCATCAATTGGGGAATGGCTGAACAAATTGTAGTATGTGATTATGATGTAATTATATTGTACTATAAGAAATGATGAGCAGGATGCTCTCAGAAAAACCTGGGAAAACTTACATGAGCTGATGCAATGTGAAATGTACTTTCCAATGTAACAGCAATATTTTAAGATGATTAGCTATTAATGACTTAGGTATTCTCAGCAATACAATGATCCCAGACAGCTCTGAAGGACTTATGATGAAAAATGCTATCCATCCCCAGAGAAAGAATTGATGGTGTCTGAATACAGATTGAAGCATGCTTTTTTTTTTGCTTTATTTTTCTTGAGGTTTTTATTTTTTGTCTTTGTTTTCATTCACGACATCACTATTATGGAAATGTTTTGTATGACTACACATGTATAACCTACATCAAATTTCTTATCTTCTCAATGAGTTGGAGTGAGAATGGAGGAAGGGAGAGAATTTGAAATTCAGAATTTCAGAAAAGAATGTTAAAAATTGTTTTTTACATGTAACTGGGGGAAAATTAAACACTAAACAAAGACAAAAAAAGAAAGGTGCTAGCTGAGAAGTCTCAGCCACACTCTTTAGCTGTGCTCTGTTGGTAGATCCATGCTCTTGCTCCAGTCTCCAGTGAGATAAAATGCAGAAATAAAGACATTGTACCCTCTTCCATCAAAAGTAAACAAGTGGCCTGTGGATATGGACCTCTGTTCTTTGCCTTGCTCAGTGTTTGTTCTTTTATTTTAGGTGGAGAAATTGGAGACTAAAACTTGGTGAGTTTTGAAATGTTGGGAGTGAGCTCTCCTACAGTCTGGATATCTGGGTGTTCTATGAATCCATCAGGCAGCCAGTCTAGCATTAGGGCCCCAAAGAACAAGGACCTTATTGACCTAAGTCAGTGGTAGCTAAGACAATAACTCATTAAGCAACAATAAATTGGACATGAAATTGGTGGGGCCAGCACTATGTAGAAACTGTGATAAGAGTAAACCTATTCTTCCCTGAGATCGATATGGTAGTGGGAAGAATGTGCCACTGAGCTATTGGAGGACAAATACAGCTATTGCTGTACCTTCAAAGTAAAAATTTGTTTTTAAAAGTGAATTTATTTTGGTTTGAATGGAACTGGAGAGTTACCCATTGATGTCTGAGTGTAGAAGAAACATAAATATTGGAGGATAAACCTACTATCATTAGATAGGAATAGACTGAACCTCTAAGTTACCCCCTAGAAACTTGAGGGGGAGATGTATTAGACAGTGTTTGGTATGATGAACCCAAAGAACATACTTGCTACCATATCAAGATGAAATTGAATGTTATCTTGTTACTGTTAAATTCTTCAGTTTCCAAAATACAGAAACAGTGGTAAAAGTCATTCATAGACCAAAATATGGTTCTTTTATATCTTTAATTCAATAACAAACTCTTTTCTAATTAGTACTTCTTCTGGTGGTAATGTTATCCAAGATTTGTTTTCCTTCTGATGTCTGACTACTATTTTAATTAGTCCTATAGCAAAGTCACAGAATCCATAAACTTTCACTGCAGGCTTTTCCCCTGAGTGTACTACTTTATGGTACCAAGGTTACCATCAGAAAATAAATGTGTGATAATGAAACACACTGTAGGCTTGCATATGATTATGAATGTATGCACATAAATTTTCTCTTGGATTTGAAGGCAGTGATAATGTATGTGTGCCAGCCAGTATGCATCACCAGCAACCTTTTCCACACTGCATACATATCTAGTCTGTATTTCATTTCACAACTGAGACTCTAGTTTGCATAGTCTGTCATTGTTTCTTCACCTCCTGGACATGAGCAGGCCTTTGCTCAGTATGAGTTGCCCTATTTCTCACCGCTGGTGAGCTTGGTCTGCTGTCTGCCAAGTCTGTTTTCCTCACAAACCAAAGCTAAAAGAAGGAACTTGGGATTGGGCTTCAGTGTTTCCTTATGTCATCTCCAAGCAGCCCAGGAAGATGTTGACAGATTCTCAAAGGTGTTGATCAAGAAAGTGATGATTGAAATGGTGATAGGGAGCAATGCTGATGGAATATCAGTAGCCTGAGGGGACAAGGACAAGTCAGTCAAGTAGTAGCCAAAATAGAATGGTATTTGAGAACTGTATGTTTATTTCTATGAAGAAAATACAACCAGATAAAAGGAAAGCAGCAGTTGCCAAGAGACTTAATAGTTCAGTGATACAGATATGAGCTAAGACTTACTGATAAAAGGAGAGGAGGGAAAGAAAGGCAAAAAGAAAAGTTGTAATATAGTTGATCGTGCATTCACTTGAGACTCATGAAACTTGGGTTCAACATTCTGTGTGATTTTGGTTAAGTTACATATTTTTTCCAAGCCCCAATTTTCGCATAGTTTAGGGGGTGACAATAATACATTTGTTACCTCCTGCATAGTGTCGCTGTCTACAAAGAATATGAATTGGAACTGTGGTTCAATCTGTATAGGGAAATGTGGAATGAGGAAATTTCTCTAGCAATAAAGGTCCCTGGGACCTTCTCTACAGTTTAGAATCTTAGAGCATTGACTAGAGCATTAAAAGGTTCAGAGATTTACCCAGGTCACATAGCCAGAATATATCAGAGGCAGTATCTGAATCCAGGTCTTCCTAGCTTCAAGACCAACTTACTATTTTCTGTGCCATAATGCTGCCACATCATATGTCTTGTCTTCTCCAGGCTAAAGATCCCTAGTTCCTTTAACCAATCTTCATATGTCATAGTTTCTAGTTCTGTCACTATCTAGCTCATTCTTCTTCGGGCACATTACAGTTTTTAATTTCCTCCCTAAAACATGGCACTCAGACATGATAAAATATTACAGCTGTGATCTAATTAAGGCACAGAATAAATGGATATTATTATATCCCTCTATGTGAACTAGATACCTAAGATTGAGTCAGGCCCTTCTTTTGTTGTCTTCCATGTCACAATTTTGACTTATACTGAGCTTGAAATCATCATCAGATGTGTTCTATATTCATGCATTTTTTTAAACAAAGTTTAGAATTTTATGCTGGTTTTGTAGAAAGTCAGTCCAATTAAATTCAGTAAAGACCTACTGTACCCAAGACATTATTTTGGGTACTAAGAAACAACCCCCAAACTAAATTTGTACCTGTCTTTAAGGATATTTTGTGAGTATTCAACTTAGGACACCTAAATTTGAATACTACATCAGATACTGATTATTTGGGTTACTAGGGACAAGCATCAGGTTTTTTAATCTCTAAAATGGGGATACTAATAGGTACACTACTTACTTCACATAATTGTTTAGGGGAAAGCACATTGCAAATCATAAAACACAATTTGAGTTGTTATTACTCCTATTAAATTTTGTTGATAACTTCATGAAAGACAGTATTTAGACTGAAATTTTAAGGATGATTAGGATTTCAATACACAGAAGTTAGTTTGTGACATTTAAGGCAGGACAAAAGAGATATAAACAAAAGGTTTAGAGCCAGGAAAATAAAACATGGGAGTATATGTAAATAGTCCAGATTATGTAACATATAAATGCAGGTCAGGGCATATCATAAGAGAACACTGGGATGAAGGTTGGTGCCAGAATATGGAGAGTCTAATAGTCAAGGTATAGAGTTTAGCTTTATTTGCTAAAGACTAGTTAAAAAAAATGATCTTGGATAATTATAATTCATTTAAACTATTTGGCAGCCAGAAAGGCAACAAGCATTTTTTTGTTTGTTTGTTTAAAAAACTTACTATGTGTCAGGCACTGTGCTAGGTGCTGGAGATACAAATATGAGCAAAGAGAAAGCATTCCTGCCTTCAAGAAGTTTACACTTTAAAGATCTTATTGTTGTTGTTTGTCCTTTGTCCTTGAAGAGGACTATGACATCAGGGAGGTGATGTCATGACATGCTCTCCAAAATGGTTGGGTCATTTCACAACTCCACCAACAATGCATTAGTGTTCCAATTTTCCCACATCTTCTCCAACATTTATCATTTTCCTATTTTGTCATCTTTTCCAATCTGATAGGTGTGATGTGGTACCTCAGAGTTGTTTTGATTTGCATTTCTCTAATCAATAGTGATTTAGAGCATTTTTTTCACATGGCTATAGATGGCTTTAATTTCTTCATCTGAGAATTTTTTTGTTCATATCCTTTGACCATTTATCAATTGGGGAGTGGATTGTATTCTTATAAATTTACTTAATTCTCTATATATTTTAGAAATGAGGCCCTCATCAGAGAGACTGCTTATAAAAATTCTTTCCCAATTTTCTACCTTCCTTCTAATCTTAGTTGCATTGGCTTCGTTTCTGCAAAAACTTTTCAATTTAATGTAATCAAAATTATCCATTTTGCTTTCCTAATGTTCTCTATCTCCTGTTTGGTTCTGAATTCTTTTGTCTTCCATAGATCTGAGAGGTAAACTATTCTTTGCTCTCCCAGTTTGCTTATAGAATCAGCCTTTATATCTAAATCATGCAACCATTTTGACTTTATTTTGGTATATGGTGTGAGATTTTGATCTATGCCTAGTTTCTGTCATATTCTTTTCCAGTTGTCCCAGTGGTTTTTTTTTTTTCAAAGAATGGGTTCTTATCCCAGAAGCTGGGGTCTTTGGGTTTATTAAATAGTAGATTACTATAGTCATTGACTACTGTGTCTTGCATATTTAACCTATTCCAGTGATCCACCACTCTATTTCTTAGCCATTACTGAGCAGTTTTGATGATTGCTGCTTTATAATACAATTTAAGATCTGGAATGGCTAGGCCACCTTGCCCTGAATTTCATTTCATTATTTCTCTTGATATTCTAGACCTTTTGTTCTTCCAAATGAATCTTGTTATTATTTTTTCTAACTATATAAAATAAATTTTTGGTAGTTTGATTGGTATGGCACTGAATAAGTAAATTAGCTTAGGTAGAATTGTCATTTTTATTATATTAGCTCGACCTACCCATGAGCAACTGATGTTTTTCCAATTATTTAGATCTGACTTTATTTGCATGAAAATTGTCTCCTAATTGTGTTCATAGAATTCCTGGATTTGTTTTGGGAAGTAGACTCCTAAATATTTGATAATGTCTACAGTAAGTTTAAATGGAATTTCTCTATCCTCTTGCTGTTGGGCTTTGTTGGTAATATATAGAAATGCTGATGATTTATGTGAATTTTTTTAATAGTCTGCAATTTTGCTAAAGTTGTTTATTATTTCAAGTAGTTTTTTACTTGCTTCTCTAGGATTCTCTAGGATAACATCATGTCATCTGCAAAGAGTGATAGTTTTATTTCTTCTTTGCCTATTCTAATACCTTCAATGTCTTTTTTTTCTCTTATTGCTAAAGCTAACATTTCCAGTATGATGCTGAATGATAATGGACATCCTTGTTTTACCCCCGATCTTATTGGAAATGCTTCTAGCTTGTCCCCATTACATGTTATCCTTGCTGAAGGTTTTAGATAGATGCTATTTATTATTTTAAGGAAGACTCCATTTCTACCTATGCTCTCTAGTGTTTTTAATAGGAATGGGTGTTGTATTTTGTCAAAAGCTTTTTTCTGCATCTATTGAGATGATCATGCAGTTTCTGTTAGTTTTGGTGCTGATATGATGAATTATGCTGATAGTTTTCCTTATATTGAACCAGCCCTGCATTCCTGGTATAAATCCTACCTGGTCATAGTGTATTATTCTTGTGATAAGTTGCTGTAATCTATTTGCTAATATTTTGTTTAAAATTTTTGCATCTATATTTATTAGAGAAATTGGTCTAATAATTTTCTTTCTCTGTTTCAACTCTTCCTGGTTTAGGTATCAGCACAACAATAAAAAAGAATTTGGTAAGGTTCCTTCTTCACATATTTTCCCAAATAGTCTATATAGTATTGGAATTAATTGTTCTTTAAATTTTTGATAGAATTCTCATGTAAATACATCTGACCCTGGAGATTTTTTCGTAGGGAGTCCATAAATGGCTTGTTCAATTTCTTTTTCTGTGATGGGGTTATCTAAGCATTATACTTCCTCTTCTGTTAATCTGGGCAATTTATATTTTTGTAAATATGTTTCCATTTCACTAAGATTGTCAAATTTGTTGGCATATAGTTAGGCAAAATATTTCCTAATTGTTGTTTTAATTTCCTCTTCCTCGGTGGTGGCTTCACCCTTGTCATTCTTGATACTAGTAATTTGGTTTTCTTCTTTCTTTTTTTAATTAGATTAACCAAAGGTTTATCTGTTTTATTGTTTTTCATTCATAAAACCAGCTCTTAGTTTTATTTATTAGTTCAATAGTTTTCTTAATTTCAATTTTATTAATTTTTCTTTTGGTTTTCAATATTTCTAATTTGGTGTTTAATTGAATATTTTTAATTTGTTCTTTTTCTAGTTTTTTTAGTTGTATTCCCAATTCATTGATCTCTTCTTTTTCCATTTTATTTATGTAAGCCTTTAGAGATATAAAACTTCTTCTAAGAACTGCTTTTGCTGCATCCCATAAGTTTCAGTATGTTGTCTCATTATTGTCATTCTCTTGAATGAAATTATTGATTATTTCTATGATTTGTTGTTTGACCCAATCATTTTTTAAGGATTAGATTATTTAGCTTCCAATTATTTTTTAGTTTATCTTTCCACGGCCATTTATTACATATAATTTTTATTGTATCATGATCTGAAAAGGATGCATTTAATATTTCTGCCTTTCTGCATTGAATTGTGAGGTTTTTAATGCCCTAGTACATGGTCAATTTTTGTGTATGTGCCATGTACTGCCAAGAAAAAAGTATATTCCTTTCTATCCCCAATCAGTTTTCTCCAGAGGTCTATCATACCGAACTTTTCTAGTGTTCTATTCACCTCCTTAACTTCTTTCTTGTTCATTTTGTGGTTATATTTATCTAGTTCAGAGAGGGGGAGGTTGAGGTCCCCCACTAGTATAGTTTTGCTGTCTATTTCTTCCTGTAACTCCCTGAACTTTTCCTCTAAGAATCTGGATGCTATACCATTCGGAGCATATATGTTTAGTAATGATATTACTTCACTGTCCATGGTGACTGTTAGCAAGGTGTAGTTTCCTTCCTTATCTCTTTTGATAAGATCTATTTTTGCTTTTGCTTTGTCTGAGATCAGGATTGCTACCCCTGCTTTTTTTACTTCAGCTAAAGCATAATATATTCTGCTCCAGCCTTTTACCTTTACCCTGTCAGTGTCACTCTTTTTCAAACGTATTTCCTGTAAACAACATGTTGTAGGATTATGATTTTTAATCCATTCTGCTATCTGCTTCCCTTTTATGGGAGAGTTCATCCCATTCACATTCACAATTATGATTACTATCTGTGTCTTTTTCTCCATCCTTTCCCCTCCCCCATTTATGCTTTTCTTTCTCCTTTCTCCCTCCCCCACCACTAGTGTTTTGTTTTTGACCACCGCATCCTTCAGCACCACCTCTCTTCTATTATCCTTTTCCCTTTTCTTCCCCTTTACCCTTACTGTTTCTTCCCTCCCTTCTATCCCCCCTCCCTTTTCTTTCCATTTTCCCTCCCACTGCCTATAGGGTAAGTAAGATTTCTATGCCTAACTGATTATGTTATTCCCTTCTTGAGCCAAATCTGATGAGAGTGAGGTTCAAGCAATGCTCATCCCCCTCCCTTCTTTACCTCTGCTCTAAAAGTTTTTGTGTCTTTTCCTGTAGTGTAATTTACCCTTGTCTGCCTCCTCCTTTCTCAGATCAGAGCAATCCACTTATTTGGATCCATTTAACCCACTTGGTTAGATTTTTTTTTTTACCATTACATCAAAGTCAACTTATATCCACCCCCTTTGTGTATACTCCTTTAACATGGTGTAGTAACAATATAGTTCTCAAGAATTGTAAGTGTCATCTTCCCTTGTATGGATGTAAATATTTTGCCCTTATTAACAACATAGTGTATCTTTCTGTCTCATTTATCTTTTTATATCTCTCTTGAATCCTGTACTTGAAGATCAAATTTTTTGTTGCTCTCTGGTCTTTTTATCAGGAATGTTTGGAAGTCCCCTATTTCATTGAATATCTATCTCCTTCCCTGAAAAATCATGCTCATTTTTGCTGGGCAGTTGATCCTTGGCTGCATTCCTAGCTCCTTTGGCTTATGGAATATCATGCTCCACACCTTATGGTCTTTTAAAGTAGAAGCTGCAAGGTCCTGTGTAATCCTGACTGTGGTTCCATGATATTTAAATTGTTTCTTTCTTGCTGCTTGCAGTATTTTCTCTTTAATTTGGTAATTTTGGAATTTAGCTATTATGTTCTTTGGCTTTTTCGATTTGGGATCTCTTTCAGGCAGGGAATGGTGAATTGTTTCTATAGTTATTTTACCTGCTGGTTCTAGGACTTCAGGGCAGTTTTCCTTTATGATTTCCTGAAGAATACCAGGCTCTTTTTTTCATCATGATTTTCAGGTAGGCCAATAATTTTTAAATTGTCTCTCCTAGATTGATTTTTCAGGTCAGTTGTTTTACCCATAAGGCATTTTACGTTTTCATCTATTTTTTCAATTTTTGTGTTTCTGTTTGACTGATTCTTGCTCTCTCATAGAGTCATTGGTTTCTATTTGTTCAATTCTAATTTTTAATATATTGTTTTCATCTGTTAGATTTTGTACTTTCTTCTCCAATTGGTCAATTGTATTTTTAAGGGATTTGTTTTCTTCAGTGTACTTTTTTTCCAGCTGGCCAATTGTATTTTTAAGGGATTTGTTTTCTTCAGTGTATTTTTTTTCCAGCGGGCCAATTGTATTTTTAAGGACTCCTCTACCTCTCTCATTTGACTTTTAAAAACTTTTGTGAGTTCTTCTAAGATGGCTTTTTGGGCTTCAGACCAGTTTATGTTCCCTTTTGATGTTTCAGATCTGGGTTTGATGACAATGTTGTCCTCTTCAGAATTTCTGCCTTGATCTTCACTCTTCTCATAATATGAATCTATGGTATGTTTCTTTTTACTCATGGTGTTTCTTTATTCCCTAGCCTTTAAAGAGATTAAGCTCTCCTGCTGGGGCACAGATGGCACTGACCCAAGCTTCTTGTGTTGGGAGCCTAGGTCTTGGTCACAGGCTTTGTGTGCTGGGGCCTCTTATGTTGGCAATTGGAGGCTGTAGGGTTCTGGCAGCTTACCTGGTGTTGGGCTGGAATCAGCAAGGCTGGGATTTTCAGGCAAATCTACGTTGCTCGCTTTTCCTTTCCTTTAGCTTTGTTCAGCTCCTTTTAGATAAGTGCTGCCAGGTGTTTATCTACCTTGGCCCCCTTGCAGTGCTGCCTCCCTTAGTTCTGTTGAGGCACTGGGAGAGTCCTTTGCTGTAGAATGCTGAGGCACCTGGTAGTATTCTGAGCCAGTTTCCACTAGTTCCCCTGACCTCACTGAGGCACTCAGAGGTCTAGCTGTTGGTGTTTGCCTGCTCGACCACCTGGGCTTCAGGATCTCCTCCTGGTTGGCAGTTGGAGACTGTAGGGTTCTGACAGCTTACCTGGTGTTGAACTGGAATCAACAAGCTGCAACTTTCAGGCAACTCTAGGTTGCTTTCTTCAGCTCCTTTCAGACAAATGCTTCAGGATGCTTATCCACCTGAGGATCTTTGTAGTGCTGCTTCCCTTATTTTTGCTGAGGCACTGTAGAATGCCTAGGCACCAGAATCTCCTCCTGGTGTGCTAAAGAGGTCTTTTCACTAGCTGACTGGGTAACTCCGGGTTCCCTACTGCTCCCCTTCCCCCAGGGTAAGAGGGTTCTTTCCCGGTTAATCCCTCTAGCTCCCTGGGCTACTGCACTGCTGCACCCCATCTTTCTTCTGGTTCAGCTGTTCCATGGTTTTTTCTGGAGTGATATTTTCTGGGTTTTCAGTGGTTGATAGGGGAAGGTGAGAGTGACTACCTTTGGCTCCCGGAAGTGGAAGTTCAATCATGACCTATTAGTGCAATGTAATATTATTGTGCCAAAAGAAATGATGGAATGTACACTTTCAGAGGAAAGTGGAAAGGACTCTTTCAATTGATGCAGTATGAAGGGAGAACGAGAAGAACAATATATACATTCACAAGAACATTGTAAAGCCAAAGACAAAATTGAAAGTCTATTGAACTCTCATCAATGCAGTGAAAAACCATGAGTCCAGAAGACTGAAGATGAAACATGTTACTCCCAGCCAGAGAGATGATGAACTTAAAATGATAAGATAGGCATATTTTCCAGGTATGGCTAATGTGGGAATTTGTTTTGCTTGATTAACCATATTTATGATGAGACCTTTTCTCCTGTTTGTTTCCTCATTCATTGGGAATGCGCATTGGGAGGGATAGATTATAAATTCACACAAAAATAGATGAATTTATTTTAAAAAAGGGAAACCTAAACTAGAAGAGAATGGAGAAATGATCATAGATTTAGAGCTAGAAGGCACTTGAGAAACCATGTAGTCTAACCTCTGCAAGCTAAAGAAACAAAACTATAGAGTAGTTAAGTAATCCATGTAGTAATCATCAGAAGCAGGATTGGAACTCAGGACCTCTGACTTCAAGGTTAATGCTTTTTCCACCATACCATGCTTTGCTATAGCACAAATGCAATTTCATTCAATGAGTGAAGTCTGATTCAGTAAGAAAATAAGACAATAATACTCAGTCTCCAAATTAAGTGACACATGTCAACAGGTTTCCACCCAGATTAGTAAGGGCCACTATATCTAGGAAGAATAGAGCATTTGTCTAATTTCTGCAAGGTAAAACACCTGGAAAGAGCATGTTTGCAGATCACTGTCCTACTAGAATAAGACAGGTTATCTTGATAGGGCCTTCTTTAAATACTTCTGGTTGAGTTTTGCAAGTATGAAAAAAAATCACTATATATATGTGTGTGTGTGTGTGTGTGTATGTGTCTATGTATATGTATATATGTATATACATAGACAAATATATGCATAACACATACATATATGTGTATATATGTATACATACACATATCTGGTATATATAATTTTTATGACACCACAACCTACAACACTGTATTATTTTAAAAGAAAAAGTAATCTACTTAGTTTCAGTAATATCTCTAATAAAGAGACAATATAAAAAAAAACTTACTGAAAACATTTGATTTTCATGTACTACTCCTTGGGAGGTATGCTTGCAGGATTGAGCCAAGTTCTTGTGTATGGTAGATGTAGACTTCTAAAGAATTAGCTTGTTCTGTTTTGAATCATCATTTGTTCATCTTGCTAACAGTAAGTGGTAAAGTAATACCCTCACAGTTTTGTTTGTTCAGCTTACTCAATTTATCTTTCTCAGAGCAGAATGCAGACTTCCCTCTTCTTTACTCTCAGTTACCTGTGCCTTCTCATCTTAATAGGCTGTTAAGTCCTTTCCGTGATTTTACATAATTGAACAGATCAAGAACTGGTGCTTTTAATAACATACACACACACACACACACACACACCTTTCTTTAATTGCAAACCCCTCTGATCATATTTTTTCATGAGTTGCTTTGGCTAAAAACATTCATCACCTGGTGGCCAAATCTCTGCTGTTGATGTCTCTCCTGACTTACATAGACTGGCTTATTAAATCCGCCTGATATAGACCCATATATGCAGTGTAGTGGGACCTGCTGAATTTAGTACTTGATCACAGATAATAGCTGTAGTGCTTCAGGGACCATCTAATACAAATGTTTCATTTTATAGATGATGGAACTGAGGCCTATAAGGTTAAATGAGTTGCCAAAGGTCACACAGTAACAATTGGCAATAGAATAACTTTCCTGGCATAACTTTTGAGAATGATGAGGTATTAGGGTTGGACATTACTAGGGTTGAACTAGAGGTTCTCCATTTTAAAGGAGGAGAAAATACCTGTGTTAATGATTAAGAAGTAAGGAGAGTTACTTTGGAAAAAAGAAAAAAATAACTGAATATAGTTTAAATCTTTTTATTCCTTTCATCTTGCCAAAGCATACATAAAATTCCAATCTTTGTAGCTATTTTTTAAAGTGTTTGGGAGAGGATTCAATATAATGTGCAAATCTAATGCTGCATTAACTGAATGGATCACTGTTTCTGATGTAACACGACAGAAGAAAGGAGATATAATTTACCAACAGAAAATCCTAACTTATCAGAGATGCATTCTCACCTAATAACTACTCAGATAATAGATTGTCTAAGAGGCACTCTTACAATATGTATTCTGAAAAGATTCTTTACTGTCATAAATAAAAGGCAAAAATTAAAGTGAAAATCACATCACTGTGATTGACAAAGTTTTAGAACATAGCAATGGACAATCATGGCACTTTAAAAGAAACTGTATCTGCTGATTTTCTCTCCAATTTCCTTAATGGCTTTATCACCCAGGGCCTAGAACTCCTCCCTGCCACAAAAGAGGCACTGATTTTGAGCTCAAATGGACTAAGATTTGTTAGGGTTAGGGTTAGGAGCCCAGCCAATAAAGAAAATCAGGATTTCCTTGTCCTCTCTGGCTTATAATTGCCCAACACCAAACTCCTAGAGCAAATCTCTTGAAAAAACTTAGTTGTGAGTCCTATCTAATATCTCTCTATCACTCTGGCTCTCACTGATTGGCCAACAATGGGTCCCAGCTCATTGTTTGGGTTTTGATTACCCAGAGTAAGTATAAATAGCAATTGTTTCTGTTCTGGGCAGAATCCCTGAAGGTCTTACCTTCCTAGATTGATTATTTAGAGAAGGAAAACTAGGTCATCATTTGCCTCAATTCTTACCTAACCTTTAATTGCATCCAGGGCTATCTCTAGTCACTCTGACCTATATCTTGCCACCATACCCAGATGCCCCTAGAGGAGACATTGAGGTTGGTGAATTTGCACAGCCCTCCCCCACTTCAATCCAATTCACCTGCATGTCATGTCATCACCTCCCCGATCACCTTCCAGAATGAGGGACAAATAATAACAACAACAACCTCTAGCCTTTAGTCACTAAATGGGTGTTGCCTCAGACAAACTGAGGTCTGGGAAAGACCTTAGCTCTAAGGTCTCCCATTGCATCCAGGGACCAATCACCAGTCATCCTGACCTATATCTTGCCACTGGACTTCAAATGACTGGAGGACAAAGTGAAGCTGATGACTTTGCACAGCCACTTAAATCCAATCCCCTAGCAGCACCCTCCTGATGTCATTGGTCCTCTTCAAGAACAAAGGATGAATAACAAATAATACAGTCCTTTCTAGAGTAGTTATTCAATATACTATACACAATAGCATATATCATGTATAAGGCAGCTACATTTTATCACAAAATAAATACTTAAAACATAAAAGCTCATAAGAACACATTAGCATATATTTAAAATACAAAATATAATCCATTATCTCTATTATACTTTCCTAGGAAGCAGGAAAGATTCCCTGGAGATGTGTGGAATTTCTGGATGTATCAACTTTTACATCAACTTGCACTATTTGAGCAGCAACTCAAGTCTAAGTTTTTGGGCTATCAAGGGCATGTCTTATCCTCCTGGAAATGTGGTCATCTCCTCCAAAAAAGGTATAGTTGCAACCATCACCTGAAAAGTCATGCCTGTTTTCACTCATGTTTCATCTGTCAGAGCTGAAAATATCCAGCTCCCTAGGTTGTTCTTTGGTGATCTCTACTTTGGGAAAGAGACACAAAGCAGAAGCAACAGCTAGGGAATAGAGATCCAATGATCCAGCATCAGGTTCACTGAAGCCAGTATATGTTCCTAGAGCCACGTGTCTGTACTAGAAAGAGGGAGGGAGATAAGAAAGAAGGGAGATGGAGAGAGAGACAGACAGACAGACACCGAAAGACAGAGACACAGAAACAAAGACAGAGAAAAAGGAGAGAGCAAAAAGACACTTTATAGACCTACTTCTTTTAAATTCTACTGAATAGGCAGCTTTTCCAGGCTAAGTTGGACATCTTTTTTTGACACATCTTCCTAATCCCCTCCTCTGCCATGGTGTATAAGAGGACAATCAGGACCTTTTTGGTCATCAATGTTCTCCTTTAGCAAGGTTCTAGAGCATGCACCCATCCCCAGTTATGATTCATAGGATGTCCTTCCTTATCCAAACCATAAGTCCATGAGGGTCATCAATATGTTACTATATTATCCCAAAGCCTAAGTCTGTCAGCACTGAATATATATCTTTCTGTGGTGCTTAACTTCAGGTGAAGTGTCTCATGGAGTGCAATCATTTAAGTAGACTAGCCCTTGACCACATGGTTACAATTGAAAAAATATTTTTGAATAAAATATCCATAACATGTTCTTATGATGTAAAGGACAGGAAAGCTTAGTGACAATTCTACGTATATTTTTTCACCTACAGATTTCCCTTATTGAATGTATCTACTCTAATATATTAGCTAAAATATCTCTTAAATATATAGTGCCAGTTGAGAATTCTCCCCAAAACTCTGATCATAAATCTGTAATTGCCTATACAATATTTCCACTTACATGCCCATAAGCATTGGCAACAACATTATATTAAACCAAAACGGAAATTGGATATTTTCAATCAATCTTTACCTAGTTCCAAGTTGGTAATTGATAGTGGACTTGGTGACCATGTCATGAAATACATGGGCTCATACTAGCCTGCTCATTTGTACGAACCTGAATGCAAATGTCCTAATTTTCTTCAACCACTTCCTGTTTGCAAGTTGGAAATATTCATGATATCAGGAACATATTTTTTTAATGCGTTCACATATGAATTGCTAGTTTTCTTAATGGCAGCATTAAAGCCTCATGAAGTAATTATGTATTTGTCACCATCTCCTTCCTTTGTCAATCAGCACAAAGTGCTCCCTATAGGACCATTGAACACAGGCTCTTTGTGAAATGAAGCATTTCGGTCTGGCAGTTTAAAAAAAAATTATTGCCACCCTAGCAGATGGAACCTCCGTAATTTAGTACTAATCAGCTCAACTGGTTTTACAGAATTTCTGCCTTTAATGTCCTTTGCCTTCATTGTGTGTGATTTAGATGGAGCTGAGAAGAGCTTTGAAGGCTGGCAGCTATCAATAGCTGGCTGATGCTATCTGCCTGTCATTAGAATCCCCTCCTGCTGCCAAGTAGACCCTGGATCAGGTGACTGGGACAAGCTAAAGACAGGAGTGCACCTGTAAGTAAGTTCACTCATTCAGGGCCAGATTATGATTGGTTAGATAAAACAAAGAGATCTATTCCATTCCAGACCACCAAGTGACCACACCATTATGCTATCAGCTCTTGGGGAGAGGGCCGGCAGAGAAAGAGATATATTACTTGCTGACCCACCCTTAACCTGAGAGAGGTGAATAATAAGTCAAAGTTGAAGTCATCCCCCAGACTCACCAAGCAGCTGCTGTCTTTTCATCAGTGCACTGATGCAGCCCTACTGCATTGTGATTAATATTGCCGGTATAGATTTTTTTTTTGTTTTCAGAAGATGTTGGAAAACATCCCTGGCTGTGAAGACTGTCAGAGGAGAGTATATTTTTCTATGGGAAAAATATTTGGTATGTGTCAATAGTGTTTTTCTTTTTCTTTTGTTTCTCCTCAAGCTTCTTTTCAAGACTTTTTTTTTAAATTTCTCTATATAGTTAAATTAAGCAGATGTTCAATATTGGTATGGTATCTTTATATGTCTGGAGGCATTTTTACCACACCAATCTTCTCTACCTTTTTTAAGGACAAAAGAATATTTTGCTTTTGGATGAATCCTAAAGGAATCCAGATTCTGTGATCCAATACCTTAATTATATTTGTTAAATTTTTTAACAACTTTTGAAGGTCACAGGGAACTGCCAAGATAGAAAGGAAAATAGCATGGTATAGAGTGATGACTACTGGTTTTGGACTCATAAGTTCTGTGTTAAAATCCAACCTCTAATGCTTACTATGAGACTTTGAGCAAGGCACTTGACAAATCTAATCCAAACTAAAAAAAATGTTTATTAAGCACCTATGATGTGCCAAGCACTGTGCTAAATGCTTGGGACACAATTAATAAAAAGATAGATCTTGCCTTGCCTTTAGCTTACAAGCTAAAGGGGGAGACACACAAAAAGAGGCATGAGAGCAGGAATGGATAGGAACAGAATATTATGGGGCACCCAGCCTTGAGGCATCTTGTTCCATGGAATCAGGGCAATAGATGCAAAGCGAAGTAATCAGTGAGTCCAATTTTTGCCTTTTATAAAGGAAGGCATTTTGAGGAGTTAGTATTTTACCATCTAGCCCTCCAAACAAAGGGGAGAGGAGTCTGAGGGAAGGTAGTCAATCAAAGTGTGAGTTACTATCATGGTGGTGAGTTTAGAAGGGATGACCTATGAGAAGGGCTACTTGTTTCCAGGAGTTGGAAATAGAACAGGGAAGCAGACGCAGCAAATGCAGGAGATCCCTTAGACTTGGAGTTTTCTCAAATGTAAAATATTTCTCAAAATGTAAAATTTGCTCTGAGATTCTTAGTATTTCTGATTATGTGGTCCCTGATCTTTCCCCACCCTTATTTCTTCACCCATATAACCACACACCTACCTACCCCCTGCATAACACATCCTCTAAAAGGAAAAGGGAGTTATATCTCTTCCTTAAAAGATCAGCAATGAATATATGTAACTATATGATACTAATCTAAAGGAAAGAAATGAGGTAACTTCTCTGTTTGGTGATACATAGAATTAATTTTGCATCTAAAAGCATTAGCAAATTGTGACAGCTCTTTTCACAAATGTTTGTTACTTCCCTGATGAAAGGGGGCGGGGGAAGGATTAACATTCTGCTCATACTATATTTAGCAAATGACATGTTGTCACTTTTCTGTGTTGACTTTGATATCTATGTATTCACAGGAGGAAAGACAGTGCCCCTACTTAACAAGCACAAATTAACCCCCACTGTCTAACTGCAGTTCAATTTGTTTGTATACAGAATCAGAGGACAATACTAGCAAAGAAATGTTCTGTTTTGTTTTATTTTTCCTTTTCAAGAAAATTAGATTGCTTTTCTCTCCCTTCTCTGGTCATCTCTTCCATAGTTTCCTTACCAAGTGCCTTGCCATTTTTTCTAGATGTCAGTACTTTTTTCTCTGGTTTTGCTTGCTATTTCTGTACCTTTTTCAGGCAAAAGTACCTTTCCTGGCCATTACTCCCCTATGTGTATTGTCCCTTTTATTAGAATGGAAGTTCATTGGTAAAGAATTATATTTGAATTCCCAAGCATACCACAATGCTTGACCTGTAGTAATTCTTTAATACATGCTTTTCCATTCATTCATTGACTCATTTTGGAATTGAAGAAATAAAGATTGAGAAATGGAAAAAAAAACTTAAAAGGCTATCTCATTTTGCATATGAGATATCTCAGACACACAGAAGTGAAGTAGCTTGCCCACAGTTATAGAACCAAAATCAGGGAGGATTTCCCTCTGATCCCAAGTGTTTCTATTGCACTATACTATCACATAGTATACTTGCCATTGAGAAAATGTCATACTTGAAATTAATCTCTCTTAAGTCCAAGTGAAATGACATAATTCTCCTATTCAAAAACTGTCCACAATACCCCATCTCCTTTATTTAGGTTTGTCTTTTCATCAGGGATTCTTGAAAGTTCTCTAATTAAAGGACCACCCCCACTTCTCCCATTCAGTTTTGCTGGGTAGACTATTCTGGGTATTAATCCTGGCTGCTTTGCCTTCTGAAGTATCATATTCCAAGACCTCCACTCCTTTAACATTGTAGGTGTTAAATTTTGTTTGATCTTGTCTGTAGCTAAACAATATTCAAATTATTTCTTTCTGGTTGTTTGTAGTATTTTTCTCCTTGTCCTGGGAGTTCTGGAATTTGGCTATAATATTCCCAGGAGTTTTCATTTTGGCATCCTTTTCAGGAGGTGATTGATGGATTTTTTTCCCCAATTTCTATTTTGCCCTCTGGTTCTAAAATATCTGGGCAATTTTCTTCTATAATTTCTTGAAATATAATGTATAGACTCTTTTTTAATTTTTGATCAGGGCCTTCAGATAGTGCAATAATTCTTAAATTAGCTCTTCTCAATCTATTTCCAGGTCAGATTTCCAATGAGATATTCCATGTTTTCTTCCATTTTTTTTTCTCTTTTGTCTTTTATTTTTTTTTCATGTTCCGTGAGGTCATTAGCTTCCACTTGACCAATTGTAATTTTTAAAACATTATTTTCTTCAGCAAAATATTGTACTTCATTTACCATTTGGCCAATTCTACTTTTTAAAGAGTTATCTTCTTTAGTGTTTTTGGTGCCTCTTTTACCAAAGTGTTAATTCTCTCTTCACACTTTTTGTGTTATTCTCATTACTTTTTTCACAATTTGTCCTTTATTGCTTTTATTTGATTTTCACAATCACTGTTTTTGCTTTTTTTAAAGAGTTTTTTTTTAAGTTATTTAAGGAATTCTTGTTGGGTTTCTATCAAATCTGCATTTTTTCTTTGAGATTTTGCTTGTAGATGTTTTGACATTATTATTTTCTTTTAAATTTGGCCTTGAGCTTCCATTTTCCATAGTAGTTTTTACGGTCAATTTTTTTTATCATTTTTCCAACATATTTCTTGACCTTGACCTTTGTATTAGAGTTGCTCTCTGCTCACCTCTGGGTAAGGGTGGTTAGGAGGGATATGTCACTGTCCTAAGCTTCAAATTTTTACCCTGCTGTTTTCACAGCTAGTTCATTTGGTCTGTAAGATTTTCTTTGTTTCTAGGGTGATGTGATCCAGGGAGAGGTCTGGTCACTGCTCTACTGGCGTGTATTCTGATCTTTAACCAAGTAGGGGCCCTCCTTCCTTGTGACAGCAAGGAATAGCACCCCTCTCTCTGAAAAAGAAAACTGGAACCTAGAACTATAACCAGGAACTGGGTAATAGATAATGTAGTTGCCAGGTGGTACCCCCTTCTGTGCCCACTGCTTGTACAGTGGTACTCTGTTACATTTTTCTGACTAGTTGTCCAATCCTCTTACTGTTTCTGGGTGGTGGGAGTTCTTGGAAGTGTTACTACAGCTGCAGTATCCAAGACCCACAACTGGTATGGCTGGAGCTGTGCTCTGGGTCAACCACCACCCCAATGTCACATACTCCCTCCTTCTGACCTCATAAGTTATCTTGGGTGGAAAAATGTCTCATGCTAGCCTTCTGTTTGCTATAACAATTTATAATTTAATTTGATACTTTATTTCAAAGTTGTTTGGAGGGGAATATTAGGAGAGTTTGGTGGGAATGTTCCACTATATTCCAATGTATTTTTCATTACTTTTACTATAAAATATAAAGTCAGGGTTCTAGAATTCAAGACCCCTGGAATTTCAGGAACTTTTCAATATTTGTCTATCATTATTTCATGGATTCTCTTTCAATAAAACTGAAGAACTAGTTGCAATTTTGACTACATCCTCTCCTAGCATATATGTTAATTTGCACACCCTGCCCCAAAAACTCAGAACATATTCCTGACACACCTTGAAGTTTTGTCATACACTTCTTCCTTCAAGGTCCAGGTTAGGTGCCTCTTCATCGATGATCTCTTCCCTAAATTCTGAATATCCTAATCCTGTTTCCATCACTCCAGTAAAAGTGATCTTTCCCTTCCTGTACCTCTCTTATCTCTCCACTGAACCTTTTCCATTAATTTTCCTTCACTGATAGTTGTCTTCATATATATTTTTTTCTTAATAGGTTAAAAAGCTTCTTGAAAGCAGAGAGAGCCATTTTAAATCTGCTTCAACCGACCTAGTATGATACTCTAGACATATAGTTGATTTTTAATTTTTTTTTGGTAAAGTAGAAACAATCATTTAATGAAATAAAAAGATGCACCCAATCTTAAGGCCTTCTTGAAGTATATAGAGTCCTATTACCTGCAAATTTTATTGTACTTCTGTAGGAGAAATATTGGAGGAGAAAATGGCAAAACATTTTAGTATCTTTGCCAGGAATACTCTAAACAGGGTAACAAAGTCATACATGACTGAAAAATGACTGAACAACAAGAAGATATATATTTGCATGTGCATTTAAAGCAGATAGTGTAAAATTCTCTGTTGTTATTGTTGTTGTTTGTGTTGTTTCCTGGGTAACCCTATTCCCTCAGAGTAATAGCAAGGTCTCAGACAAGCCTATAAAAGGTGTGTGGTTGTGATTTGACCACAGCTATCAGGAGCCTGTTATTCAGAATTGAAAGTGGCATAATTCAAGATTTCATTCTCTCATGCATCAAGAAATCCAAGTGGGGCCATAGAGATACAGCCTAATATTATCAGGTACACAGAAAAGGGTAAAATAGGCTTGGAGTAGGAGACATTCATATCTCTTTGTCCACATGCCATGGTGTCGTTAGGAAAGACTTATAGTGTCTAAAACTACCATAACCTTCATAGAAAAATTTCACTTGAAATATAGCACAAAATATGGGCTAAAATTGTTATTTCATAATGTTATTTTAAGGAAAAGCACCTGAAACAATGCAAACCCAATGTGTGTGTGTATGTGGAGAGAAAGACAGAGAGACAGAGACAGAGACAGAGAAAGATAGAGACAGAGACATATGAAGCTTTGTTCCCAAGGTCAGTATCTTCACCATAGTATTCACTAGTTATTTAGAAGAGAAACGAAGGGTAACATTTGAAACATAGAGTGTATATGTCACTTGGATTTTTGTGTTTAATACATCAAATGAAAAATATATATTGTTTTGTAAAAATGGACTAGAGTTGGTGTGTTCTGTTTTATTGGTTTTTGAGGGCACCAGAATCCACCCAGTTAGTGAAATCATAGGACTGGAAGGAATCATAGCTAGAAGAAATCTTAATAGCCGTAAAATGCAAGCCCTTCATTTAACAGATGAAGAAACATTGAGAACTCAAGCGACTTATCCAGGGTCATACAGATAGATAGTGTTTGAAGCAAGATTAGAAACTCTGGCCTTTTTGACTCCAACAAGATCTTGAAGCTGTCTTTGACTCTTCTTTCTTTCACTCTCCATATACGTTCAGTTGCCAAGAATTGGTGTTTTTATCTCTACTACACCTTCATTAATCACCTCTTCCATCCCTCTTCTCTCTACACAGCTTTGAATTTACTTCTTTTCTTCATTACTTCTCATTTATATTATAGTCTCCCAAGACATCTCCCCATTCTTTTATCTTCCTCCTACAATCTGTCTTTCAAGTACGCACTGATTTGACCATGATACTCTCCTCTTCAGTTACTGCCAGTGGCTTCCAAACACTCAGCATAAAATCCTCCCCTTTCAATCATTTCTTACTAGACTTCCTTTTCTGTCTTGTTCCTTATTATTCTTGTTCCCGTCTTATTCTCATATTATCATACACCCTCTGCCAGAGTACTGAAGTTTGCTCCTCAAATTTGATATTTCATCTTGTTCATATTTTGATTTAATTTATATTCATACTAAGAGTGCTCTATCCCTTCATGTTTAAGTAGCCTACTTTCAGGAAGAGGGTTAGTAGTGTGGTATTAATATGTTGGTTTTACTAATTTGGAAATATGTTTAATAAGATTGTATATGCATAGCCTATATCAGATTGCATGCCATCTTGGGGAGGGGAAGAAGAGGTAGGAGGAAAACTTTATAACTCAAAATCTGATAAAAGTGAATGTTGAAAATTTAAAATAATTTAATTATTTAATTAACAAGATTAAGAATCTTTTCTACTAATATATATATAGTATGTATACACATATATACATACATAAATACACACACATACACATACACATATATATGTTTTAATTGAGAACAAATCCCCTTAGCTCCAATGAACAAAGCATAGGACTATTGCTGCATTTTTTTCCCTGAACTTCTAAAAGTCACATAATTGAATGTGTTCAATTTTTCAGCATTTGGGCAGCTACCTGGCCCTTTGATATGTCATCTTACTCTTTGATTTCTATAACTCTTTTTCATCTATCACCCCATACTCAACCAAATTAATTTTCAAATATTGTAAAATTTTAAACAATATTTAATTTTAAAAAATTAAATTTAAATTTAAATTAATTTATTTGCATAAATTTATAAATATTCAATATTTATAAATTTATAAATTATAAATTTATAAACATTTATGGTTTTATATATTTAATATTTATAATTTAATTATAATTTGATATTTAGATTATATTAAATTAATAAATTAAATTAAATTAAATTAATTAAATTGAATTGAATATAATTTAATATTTAAGAATAATTAATTAAAATAAAATAAAAATTAAATTAAAATTAAATTACATTTAAATTAAATTTAAAAAATTTAAAACTATATTTAATGCTCTCTTATTTATATCTATATTACTATATCTCTGATAATTAATGGTGAGGAGACTGAGATTCTTAGAGATTAGGATTTGTCTAAGTTTAGTCATTTGATAGAGTAATATTTTTGTTTAAAAGAAATAATTTCTACAAAGTTAAAACTAGAACGTCCTTAAAAGGTATTTCATCCAAATAATACATTAGGAAACTGACATTTTCAGAAGTATGGTGACTTGTTCAAGGCAGTGGTTGTATTGGATTTCTGGTCCTTTGAATATTAATCTGAGGCTCTTTCCATTTGGACATTTAACCTCTGTCTTCACTTCATATTAATCCTACCATAGTACCAGTTAATTAATGCTCTGGATTATGATAAGTGCATATACTGAAAGCCTAAAGTCATTTAAAAATTACCATCTACTAATCTCCTAAAATAAATAGAAAAAGATGACATAACCGTAAGAATTTCATGAAAAAGTATCCTAAAGAATTATTTTGTTATAATTATTTAAGTAGAAAATGACAAGATTATTTTCTTTTAAGTATTCCATTCTGGGCATTAATTCTAAGACAAACATTAGTTAGTGTGATCATGAATATCAATCATGTAATCTATCTGCCTTGTAATACTTCCTATATTCTGTTAGAGGACAAGTTTTTATTATTATAGAAGGAAGAAAATAAACATTTTCCCCTTAAGGATAGATCTTGTTCCTAACACACTGTATTTTATATTCTGATAAATTAAACAGTATTCTATTCAATTTAGAGCAAGATAAATTTCTCAATGTTATTTTTTGCTCTCTTTTGATTAAGACTTTTGAATGTGGAAATCTTTTGATGTTAAAATATGACATATTAAGGAAAGAATCTCTTTAAAAAGAGTTGCCTTTTTAACACATCAATTTATTTAGCAATGGCTTTCCTGACAACCTATATCTCTTCAAGTTAACTACCAGAAAGAAACGGAGATATTCAGAGTTAAATATGAAGTTAGTGTACAACCTTTTCACTTTTCTTCCAGTTTTAGTAGTATTTTTTTCTTAGATAAGGTTGTATTCTTTTTCTGGATGAACACATCTTTATCTAAAGAGAAAATGCTACTATAACTGTTAAATAGAAGTGTGTGTAGTTTTTTTTTTACAAACACACACACACACAGATGTACATGTACTTATTTGTGTCTAACAGTAACCATCTCTAGGCTGGGGGCAAGAAAAAAGGAAAAAAAAAGAAATTTCCATGGTAGCTTTGTTATATATTTAAAAGGAACAGTTAATTATGCAAAATAGAGCTCCAGGTTCATATGCAATCATCTTTTTTATTATCCTATGTTATGAAAATACTTGCTTTATTCCATAATACATATATATATATATATACATAAACATGTGATAACTGAAAAAGAAACAACTAATTGAAAATATTGTCAGAGAATTTGTATACAAAATATTAATAAACTGTATAATTATGTAAATAAAATGAAAGGGCTAGAGAAATGTTTGAGGGAGCCTAGAATGGAGAAAGCATAGCTAGATCCCAGCTTATTTGGAGAGAGAAGAAAGAATCTAAAGACTTTAGAAAATTTAAAATGAAGTATGCATCAATGGCAGCAAAGAAAGTGAAGGTAATTTTAGGTTATGCAGGAGATATAGGGACCAAAGTCATAGAAGGGATAATCAACAAATACTTTTCATTGGTAAGATCACATCTGAATCATTGTATTCAGTTTAGGGTCCCACATAATAGGAAGGCTGTTGATAAGCTGAAGAGTCAGAAGGAGGACAGGATGAAGAAGGGACTCAGCTTCATTTGATATAAGCACCAGTTAAACGAAATGAGGATATTTATTTTATAGAAGAGAACACTCAATAGGGACATGATTTTTTTTTCAAGTCAATGGAAGTTTCAGCTGTTTTTTCATTAATCTTATATATTCCCAGTTTATTTGAAAAAAAAAACCCAAGGAACTCTTTGTATCAAATATTTCTTATAAGAATCTGATTGATATCTAGATTATGCATACACACACACACACACACACATACACATACACACTCACCTAACAGAAATATATAAAACTAAACACAAAACCCTCTAATTCATGAGTAGCCTAAGGATGTGTAATGATAGTTCTTAAAGAATTATAAACTATTCATAATAACCTAAATATTATTTTACAATTTTAATTTGAAGATTTAAAATATTTAATTGGTCTATCAATTAATTGTGGTTTGTTCATTAAAATATCAAATTGCTAAGTTAAGAGAAATATGACTAATTTCCATCTAATGTTAATTTTCAAACCTTTGTATTGCAATTTGAGCTTCTTCCCACCCTCTCTCATTTCATATTCCTGGCTCTAGTATGAATCTCTATTTACTATAAAACACTACCATTGCAGGAAATGAATTATATCAACATTAATATTCTCGCTATAGATGAAACCAGAAGATAACAGGAAATTGCAGGCAAATGAAAAAGATGGCCCACAAGTTCACTGGAAAGAACATAAAGAAGTTAATGAAGCTGTATGTATAACATATAGGAAAAATAAATAAAATTTTGGGGGAAATTTGTTACTCTACCTTACAGAGCTCAGGATTAGGATGTGAAGGTAATCATAGTTTATTAACCAGAATCTGTTACATTGATCTGTTGGAATATAGGATTAAGATTAAGTAATTCAAGAGTCCAAAGAGTTTTTGATTGCTTGGAAGTCCTATAGGCACCTAAAATTAAGAATATCTGAAAAAAAAAAGGAAAACATTATCTTTACCTCCTTCTGCAGAAGGCCTTTCCCTCTCAGATTTTATTCTACCTACACTGTATAAAATTAGCTACTGACATGTTTTTCTACCTACTAGAATGTGAATCCTTGTGGGTAGGGACTATTTTACCTAGCTTTGTATCACTAGTGTTTTACATATACTATATAAATTTAAATATATGCTATATAGACATAGATAATAGACATAACTGATAGCTATCAATCTATGTATCTATCTATACATGTATCTATATCTAAAACTATGCATATCAAAAAATGCACACAACTGTGTTTAAACATATATCGAGTATCTGTATATAGCTATTTATCTAATCTAATGATCTATCTGTAGTCAATAGTCCAGCATCAATAATAACTTATTATTATTGACAGGAACTGTGTTAAGTACTGGGTAAATTAATACAAATAAAAGCAAAGATAGTCCATACCTTCAAGGAACTTAAAATCTAATTTGGAAAGGCAATACATAAAGAGAAGCTGAATAGTGGCAGGGAGTGGGGAGAGACAGTACCTGGCATGGGGGTATAATGGAGAATTCCAGATAAGTCCAAAAATAGTTCAACTGATGGAAAATGGAGAGAAAAATGTTTTGAATCCCCTTTTTAAAAAGAAGTTGTGGAATCTATTGCACTTCCATTTAGCAATAGGGTATAAGCATTGGAGGCAGAAGGTACTGATGAGATGGGAGTACTAGGCAAGATTAATTCTTGCAACATAATGATATTTCTAATGATGACTTTCCTGGGTAAGAAAGACATGATGGAGAGTTCCAGAGACATCTAAAAGCAATGTAGCTCATGGGAAATGTGAAGAAAAACTGCTGAGCCACCTCTTTAAATAGAGACCCTGGAGCCCATGACACTGGGCTCAAGTCACAGGGTCAAATCAGAAAGGCAAAAGGTACTGATGATATGTGAGTGCCAGTATATTCAATCTTAGAGCATAATGGTATACACATACATTCCTACATATATATAAGTGTATATTTGTAAACATATATGTATATATGGTTCAGTATATGTACATGTACATGTGTAAATATTCCTATACTGGAATATGTAAAATGTAAAATATGTAAACACATTTACAAAATAAGACAGGTAACAATGGAATAATATGATCATCCATAAACCATTTATATATAAAACTGGAAGGAAAATGACTAATTGACAAGAGAGAGAAAAAAAGAAAGATCTACCACCCACTTCATTTAATGTGTAAAACCTCGATTCTTTTTGTACAGTATGAGGAAATACCACTTAGAACATAAAGATAGCAAAAGCAGCTAGAGGGAAGAACATAGCAGTTCACAAAGGGTAATTTTCAAAACATTGAGAGATTGATTGTCTAGATATCTGAAAGTGTAGAAGATACCAAAGATCAAAAGAAAAATATATATCACTGGTTTACTAATGGAAGTGTTGCTCTAAAATGTTTGAGTAACTATTGTTTTTTATGTCTGTTTCCTTATCTAAAATGTTTGTGAAAATAATATTTGCATGTATCAAAATTCTCCTTAAAAAGTAAATAAGAAGGGAAAATCTGTTTTGGAGATTTTTTTTTGATTTTGCTTTATTTTTCAAATGATATCATGTTAAAATTTTCATTAACACAGCAGCCTAAAAGACATATAAAAGACTGCTGTGTTTATAATTTATTGACTATAAGAAATGAATTTTATGATACAGTCAAGTCAGCAAGCATGTGAAGTGTTTGCTATATATGCCAGACATTATCTTAAGGCCTGAAAATATGAATACAAGCAGAAAGAAACACAGTATCTGCCTTTAAGGAGCTTACATTTCAATGAAGGAAGAAAACATGTAAAGGGGAGCTGAAAAGCAGAATAGGGAGAGGGAGGAAAGAAGTCATCCTTGGTAAGCATGGTAAAAAATGTCTGGAAGGTCAGAAATATGATCTGGAGAGGAATGAAGATATTGCTGGCTTGACTGTTCTCCTTAAAATAAAGGTTCTGGGGAGAACCAAAAAAATCAGGGGAAGAGGAAGTAAGGTCAAAGGATACTTTCATTGTGAGAAATCCAGAAGGAAGTCAATTTCTGGCGTAAAGAAGTTTCATAGGAATGGTAGAGAAGTCTGGAAAATCAAATGACAAACAAAAATCCTGTCTCCAACTCTGTTTTCCAATAAAACATCCTCTTTGAATGTATTAAGATCACAGGAAATTCCTTGGTAATTCAATGAGATATTTTTCAATGATCCTCTGTTTACCAATATAAAGCAAGGAATACAATTTAGGAATATATCCTTATCAAAAGTATGTGTGACATCCTACAGAGTCCAAATAGAAAGTATCTTCCCTTTAGGTGATGAGGTCCTTCAAAGACTATTGTTTGAGAATGATATTAAACTGAATGCATCAAGCCTCAGACTGCCGCTTAGATTCTTTAATGACAATCAATGTCATTCAAGAATGCCCAGCAATCTCACTAGGAAAAGCTAAGTGGGTAAAAAAAAAAATCAATATTGTCTTTATTATGACATATAATTTGTACATTAGTTTATCAGTACAAAAGTTCATACAGGCATTGTAGCTAGTGAAAAGGGCATAGAATTTCATATAAGGAAGTGAGAAGGCTAGATTATATTGGGGAAATTATACTGGACTTTTAACAATCCCAAGCTACTCCTTGACCCTTCCTCTTAATAAAAATAGTCTTTGGTGAGGTGATTCAAATGAAAGTCAATGAACCTTATTATATGTGAAGGGCAGAAAAAAGTCAGTAGAAAGTTGCATGATAGTACTAAATAAAAGGTTCTTTACATTATTTGTGTCATGGAAAAATTCTTAAGTATGGTGAAGTGTATGGACTTCTTCCTAGAAGATGTTTTTTATAATTGAAAGAAATATAAAATTTCAATTAGAGGCTAGTGAAATTAAGTTCTATTTTTCTTTTCCATTTCAAGTTTATAGACAGATTGAAATCTATTCATGAACCCTGCTGGGGTCAATAGATTCAAACTGAAGAAAAACTGACCTAAGTATTTTAGAATATATGGAAGGAAGAAAAAAATCAACCAACAAGCATTTATTAATCACCTTTTATGTTTCAGGTACTATGCTGAGCATTGCATACATAAGTATAAACATGAAGCAACTTTGATCTCAAGAAGCTTTAAGTCTATTAGAGAAGACAACATTTATGCTTATATATGTGTATATACATATATGGATACATAGGATACATATATGTATATTGTATATATGAACATATGAATATAATTGAATAAACACAAAATGCATATGAAAGAGTTTTATGAAGGGTAAATACTAGCAGTTGGGATATCATGAAAATCTTCATGCAGATATGCTTGAGATGCATCTTGAAGGAAGAAAGGGATTCTATAGGACAGAGGAGAGGGGTGAGTTAGCAATGAGGATAGCCACTCCAAAGGCACAAAGATGGGAGATGGAGTGTACCATTGAAATTCATCAGGAAGGCCTCTTTGGCTAGACCATAGAGCACAGGAAAGAGAATAATATTTAAATGAGGTTGGAAAGGTGAGCCTGGTCTGGGTTGTAAAGAGACATTGAAAAAAATATAGGAGAATATATTACATACTACCATGATCATGGAACTGCTGAAATTCATTGAATTGAGTATTGACCTGGGTAGACTAAAAATGAAGAACATTGAAGAAAAAATCACTTTGGTATTTTGTGGAGGACAGATTGGAGTCAAAAGAGGATTGACTCAGGGATCACAGTTGTAGGAACATTGAAATGGTACAGGCAAGAGCTGATGGAGACCTGAACCAAAATGGTGGCCATGTAAGAGATGAGAAGTTAAGAGATGTGAGAGATGGAGAGGAGGAAGTGAGGTCAAGATATGAGAGCTAATTGGATAAAGAATGTGAAGGAATATTAGGACTTACAGAAAAAAGAGGAAGGGTGGACTAACAGCTAGATTATTGAAGTTCAACATTAGTTGAAGTCAAGAATTTGGTTTTAATCTTGCTTCAGACATGTATGACCCTGGGCAATTCAATTAACCCTTCTAAACCTCCGTTTCCTCTTTAATTAAATGAGAAGATAGACTCCATGACCTTAAAGGTTCCTTCTAGTAATGTATCCATGATTCTATAAGCCAATGTTGTAAACTTGAGAGACTGGAAGAATGGTGTCATTACTGAATAATCCCACAGTTTTATGACTGGAAGAGAAGGTGCATTGGTGATGAAATAATAATGAAGGATAATAGCCACACTGAGTACTGAATTGGTGCATGCAGAATGTTAAAATATTTAGAAAAATACTCTAAGAGCATTGGACATATCTCCTATATTGGAAAGCATGGGAAAGAATTATATTGAATGAGAAGGTATCAGTGGATTACATCATGAACCTAAAATAAGAACACTCACATCATTGAGGGTATAGTTCCATTAAGCTATAATGGAGTTAGTTAATTGTGTATATGTCATATTCCTCTACTAGAATGTGAATTCCAAGAGAGTAGATACCATATCTTATTAAACTTTGGCTCTCCTGTATAAGCTAATATGGTGGTTTTCATAAACAGGCACTTAATAAATAAATAATTGAATTGGATATCACAAAAATAAAATTTTCAATAAATATTCGGTATCCTATTTGCTATATGACTATTAATTTTGTAAATGTTTTTGAAGTGCTCAGATTATTGAAAGAAGGGATATAGTTGATAATAACTTGGAAAAAGAGAAGAAATTAAATTGTCATAAATATGTGAAGAGATAAGTTAGGCAAATTTTTTGTATTTAAAAAAAATCTATTAAGTACATTGGAATGTTAGCAGTTTGAAAATGTATAGCAAGTAAAATAAACTTATTTACACAAATATTAACTTTAGCTTTTGAAGAACACATTTTCCAAGAAATGTGTTTTGTAAGTTTACTTCATTTTGGGAAGTTGTACTTAACTGAGTTAAAAACAAAGCAAGGTGCTAAGATTACTTTTAATCACACTGCATGTAATTCCTTTCAAAATAGTTCATAACCTTTGCCAAGGCAGGAGGGCACTGTGTGTCTATGAAGGTATTTCAACAAGACCTCTTCATAATTGATGGTGGTCACCTTGGGGAGGTACAGGACACCTGGAGGTTAAGTTGAGTTACAGGAAAACACCAAAAGTAATTAAAAAATGCTAAGGGTAAGCATATTTGACATAAAAATAGCCTGACTCTCCTGCTGTGAAAGTTATTGTTGTGGAATCCGGTAAGCAGCCTCATTAACGTTGCTAATTATCTCCTGCTGCTTTTTAACTGTACGTTAATTTTTGAAAGTTTGTTTAGCTGGGAGTATATCTAGAGTTGCAATGATACCACAAACAAGGTCACTAAGTAGGTGATGAGGTTTCTGATGGTAAGCTGTGTGGCCATGGAGGACTGTGAATGATCAGTTAGCTCATTAATTTTCTACAACTTGTAAAGGCATCTAACAGTATAATTGTAGTTATGGTTCATTTTTAGTTTCAGTCCAACTCATTGAAGGACATCTTACTGTTGAGCTTATAATGAATGAGGGAGTGGTGGTGGTCATTATATCACTCCCTGACATCTTGTCTAACAGTACACCATAGGGGAGCCTTCTACAGTCTTCTATTCTACGGGTCTAATAAAACACTGCCTAGATGTAATTAAAGGTCAAACACCATAGACATAGTACAATACCTTGAGATAAGCACAAGAAACACTTGCATTTCTTCTCTGTAGTTTAATAATAACCTAAACAGGGAACTTTCTTGGCTCTTTTATTAGTGTCCAACTCATTCCTACTGAACCTCTTCAACATTCCAGCTCCTGGTAATTGAAGAGATGAATCTTAATTCAGGATAAATTCAACTTTGGCATCATTCATTTCTATAACTCTATTGGCTGACTCTAGGAAAAAAAATGCAAAATCCACTACTTAATATTTAACACCCTTCACAGCTGAGCCTCAACTTATCTTTCTAGGCTCATTGTAAGTTATCTCCCCCTCACACTCTGCAATTTAAACATGATAGTCTTCTCTCTCTTTCTTATACATGACATTCCATTTCATGGCTCTATGCCTTTGAACAGCTCGTCACGATACTTGGAATGAAACACTTTCCTCACTTAAGCCTCATAGACTCATTCTTTCCCTTCAAGACTTAGCTCAAGCATTTCTTATATATGAAGTCTATCTTGATCTCCCCAAATGATCTAGACATCCTCCATTCTAAATGAAACTTCTTTGAAATACTTTGCCTTTATATGTAGTTATTTTCTTTATATTTATTCTGAATAGTTAAATATACATATACTATATATATACATATATACATATACATACATATACACATACAATAGTTATACATACATGTGTGTGCATATGTATGTATATGGGTATATATACATGAATGTATATGTGTGTATACACACATATATGCTATTTTGCTGATTACAATGAAAATTCCTTACAATAGGGATTATTTCATTCTTTGTACTTGTACCCCACGTGCCTAGCATAGGACCTAATTTAGAATAGGCACTTGATAAATATTTTATGGTTGCTATATTAGTGTGATGTGTGTTTGGGAAGAAAAGTAGGGGAATCTGTGGGAAAAGTCTTGTTTTCTAAGTGTTCATTGAATTTTTGTCATTGGTTCATCTGAAGTTATTTTATTTCATTTGTGTCAATGAATGTTCTTGATAAGTCTCTGCTTTAATGATTTGCTTGTCAACGACTGATTTTCATTGTTGGCTATGATATGTCTGATATTTCTTTAAGAATATTGTTTCAAGTGGTAATAACATATGTGCATAATCAGATGTCTTTTTGTAGTCTAGCTCACACATATGGACGAATATGAAGAGATACACACTTCATATTTTATTTATATTTTAATTCAGATTGAAAAATTGAGCTAGTAGAGTATATCATTGATAAAAATTGACCTTTCACAAATTTGGGCTAAGCAACATAAAGTCTTTAAAAAATTCCAGAACATGATGTGACTATCTCACTCACAAAATGCATTCCTAAGCATTTGGATTTCCTTGTCTATATTATAAGCTTCAAATTTATTAATTTCACCTTCATTCCTATAGTTAAGTTGGAAAAGTATATTTACTGCCATGGTGAATTCTAGTGTAGTGGATAAAAGGTTACATTTGTAGTTTTGAAGATAGGTTTAAATCTTCACTTCCTAATCATATGATAGAAAAAAAAAATTTAATCTAACCTTGCTTCAGGCACTCATTGGAGACCTCAAAATTATAAAATACGGATATTATGATCTGTAAGTATCTAGTTTAGAGAGGTTGGTCTGTACTACAGGAAGAAAGAAAAAACAAGGAAGAAAACAAGGAAGGAAGGAAAGAAAAAGAAAGAAAGAAAGAAAGAAAGAAAGAAAGAAAGAAAGAAAGAAA
>NW_020954559.1:1688081-1776130 GCF_900497805.2 Vombatus ursinus
AAAGAAAGAAAGAAAGAAAGAAAGAAAGAAAGAAAGAAAGAAAGAAAAAAACATTTTTAAACACATATATTTTATGCACTAAGGTGATATTATAGATCTTCAAAAGAACCCTGGAAGGTGGGTGACATTAGTACTTTCATTTTATAGTTGAGCAAACTGCAGCAAAAAGAGAATAAGTGGCCCAGGATCACACAGAGATGAAGTATTTTAGAGAGGGTTTGGACTTAGGTCTTCTGACTCCTGATCCAGAATTCTATCCACTGTGCCACCTAGTTGACACAACTTGAGTTTGCAAAACTGATGAAATCAGAAGTCCAGATAAAAGATATTTACTTCAAAGTACCCAAATGTCATACTCCTAATAGTTGCTAACAAAGAGTATTGAATTTGTACTCAGGAGAACTGGACTTTAGTCCTGGCTTTACTATTACCTATGTGACATGGGCACATTTTCTAACCTCTCTTGGCTTTAATTTTCTCATCTGTTAAGAAAAAAAAGCAAAACATTAAATATTTATCACATGCTAGACACCTTGATAAGCTATGGGTATGAAAGTACAAGCAAGAAGATAATCCCTACCCTCAGGAAACTTACATTCTAATAGGGGAAAAATACTTATATGGGAGTAGTGGTCTTTTGTAAAGTATTTTGGAAAATTTTGATATGCCTTTTCTTTCTAGGAATGATAGTGTTGATATGAATGTTGTTCTCAGAGATAATTTCCAGAAAGGGGCAGGGGGAGAGTGGTGTTTGGAGGTGGGGAAGAGATAGTCATAGAGATTTCCAGGAAAAAAAAAATTATCTTGACAAGTTTGGATCCAATATATATAATCGATGATCACAAATATTTTGATTGAAAAATTAAGCAATTATAGTGCATCATTCACAAAACTTAATTTTTGACCAATTTGGACTAGCCATATAAAATCCTAATGTCCTAGGGAAATAACTTTAGTTCCAGGTCAGACGTGGAGACACAGATATAGGACTATGGAATCTTAAAGAAAAATAGAAAATAACCTTGTGGTTCTGAGTCCATGCAGGATATAGTGAATACTCACCAATTAAAAACCAGGGTCTTGGAATGGGAGCATGAGTTTCATCAGTTCAGAAGTGGAGGCTGGTGCACAGGAACTTGAAATTTAGATATAGGTAGGAAGTAGCAGGTGTGTGCTGTGCTAGATGATGCCTATGACTTTTCCAATTCTGTAAGACATGAAGAATTTCAAAGTGAATATAAATGTGACTACATCCTTGGATGTGATATTTTAGCATAAACATTTCTTGATACTTATTGAATTAGGTTGAGAGGTAATTTTTGGAGCCGTGCTTTTTCATTATTGCCCTGAATCTCTGATACTGTAAATTAGGTCACCTCACATGCATATTATCCGACCTTAGAGAAGTAATGTTAAAAGGCTGTGTTTGTAAACTAAATTCTATAAGTTATTTTGAAATATATTGAAATGTCATATATATATATATATATACATATACATATATATATATATACAGTTTTATAAATAAAAATATACAAAAAGGTTAAGTTAATGCCTTAAGGGGCTGTTTAATGTTTTTGTCAATCTATCAAGACAACAGAAAGTATTCCAGGGAAAAAGAGTCTGGAAGTACTCTACATTTTTATCTTCAAAATGATGAAAATATCTATTTGTCTTTAGTTCATCATATGTGGGTCATTAATTTGAACATAAAACATTCTGAGAGAATATTACAGAAGCAATCCCTTCAAACTATTAAAAGATTGCTTTTTGAATAACCCCAAAATCCGGTGTACATAGCATAGGAACTCAGTACATAGTTCTGTGTAAAAAGAAAAAAAAAACTCATTAAGGTTGATATCCTAAAGTTTTGCTTTGCTTTGTATTCTTTCAGGTGATTTTTCCTTTGGCGTTAAACAACTCACAAGTATTTATTGAGTACTTACTATATGCCATGCACAATGCTAAGTTATGAGGATGCAAAGAAAGGCAAAAGACAGGCCCTACTGATAAGAACTCATAGTCTAATGAGTGAGACAACATTCAAACATGTATGTACAAACACGACATATCCAGAATAAATTGGGCATAATTTCAGAGGAAGGAAAAAAAAATCAATCTAACTAAAAGAGGTCATTCAAAGTCTATTATTGAGAATAAATACTCATATACAACTAGCTGTCAACATCTAAATATCTTTTCCAATTTTAGGTTTTCTCTTATTTACTATTTTGTTTTTTTGGAACTTTTATTGACTCATTAATATTACAAAACGATTAGTTGTTCTTATTAGGACCAAAGAGCATAATGCACCACAGCTACTCCAGTAACTTTTTTTTTTTTACAAACATTCTTTTAAAAAAATAATCTCCAGTGATAAAAACAAGTGTGATTTATTAAATTTCTTGTCATCCACAAAAATTTGGGCATATCTGTCCACCTAAAAAAGCATGTCAGTTTTAAGTATTTTGCATTTATAGTAGTAACTTTTATATCCTGTATCCCAGGGAAGGTAGGCACTACATAAATGCTTATTTCCTTCCTTTCTGCTTAATGACATCATAAAATACATTCACTATACTTAGCACTTAGAAAACATTTTTTCCTTTCTAAATGCTTTAAAAATATTGTACTCTATTAACTAAATATTATAGCACCATAGCTTTAGTGGGAGCACTACAAAAATATATTGTAGTACATTTAAGCATGAAAATTACAAAGACTTTTCAGCAAATGTTAAGGAAAAAATTAGATACTAAATTGCTACAAATTACTGGGTAAAATTAGCTTATATTTGGACTTTGGTTGTAGGAATATTTATAATTATTTTATTTTAGTAATTTAGGAAGTTTTAATAAATCCTTAGCTTATAACAACTATTTAAATTTGATTTTTAACTTTTTTTTAATATTTTTTACTTTTGAGTTTCAAATTCTCTCCCTCTCACCTCTTGAGAAGGCAAGAAACCATTATACATGTGATGTTAAGCAAAATATGTTTCTACAGTAACTATATTATAAAGAAGCAAGAAAAATAAAGTGAAAAACAACATACTTCATTCTGCACTCAGAGATGAACAGTTCTCTCTCTAGAAGTGGGTAGCATTTTTCATTTGAGTGGTTTTGAATTGTGTTGGAACATTGTTTTGAACATAGTACCTAAGTTGTTTCCAGCTGGTCATGGTTACAGTATTGCTGTTATTGTGCGGAGTGTTCTCCTGGTTATGCTCATTTCACTCTGTTCATGTAAGTCTTCTCAAAGTTTTTCCAGAACCATCTTGCTCATAATTTCTTATACTGAAACAATATCACAACTTATTCAGACATTCCCTAGTTGATGGGCATTCTCTCATTTTATAATTACATGTTGCCACAAAAAAAAAAGCTTTGATAAATATTTTTGTACATAATGTCTTCCCCCCCCCCTTTTTTTTGGTCTGTTTGGGCTACCAACCTAGAATCAATGTTGCTGGGTCAAAGGGTATGCACAGTTTGATAGCCCTTTGAACTAGTTCCAAATTGTCCTCCAAAATAGTTGGACCAGTTCACAACTCCAACAATAGTTCTTAGTGAATCTACTTTCTATATCCCCTCCAGCACTTGTAATTTTCCTTTGAAGTCAGGTTAGTCAATTAGATAGGTGTGAGGCAGTAGCTCAGGGTAGTTTGAATTTGCATTTCTCTAATCAATAGTGATTTAGAGCATTTTTTATATAACTATTTGATTTCTTCTTCTGCAAACTTCTTGTGCATATTCTTTGACCATTTATCAAAAGGGAAAAGCTCTTATTTGTATAAATTTGGTTTGGTTCCATATATCTGAAAAATGGGGGTGTTATCAGAAAAACTGGCTATAGTTTTTTTTCCAGTTTCTCACTTTCCTTCTAATTTTGCTACATTGTATTTTTTTGTATGTGTGGTTTTTCTGTGTGTGTGTATGCAAACCCTTTTTAATTTCGTGTAATCAAAATTATGCATTTAACTCCCATTATCCTCTCTATCTTTTGTTTGATTATAAACTTTTCTCTTCACTATGGATATTGCTAGTAAATTTTTCCATGATCCTCTAAATTGCTCTTGATTTCACACTTTATGTCTGAATCACATACTCATTTTGAGCTTAACTTGGTACACAGTATGAAACGTTGATTTGTGTCTGGTTTCTACAAGACCGCTTTCTAGTTTTCTCAGTATTTTTGCCAAATATGGAGCTCTTGACCTTGAAGTTTAGCTCTTGGGGATTATCAAACATTAGATTATTATGGCCACTTTTTAAGAACTAAAAAAGAAAAAAACAAAGTCAGAGACAGAATGAGACAGAGACAGAGATAGAGATGGACTGAGGAGACAGAAAGAGGGAGAAATTAATAATAAAACCCATAAAAGTTATCCTAGGTCCCACTAAGTATAGGAATCTATGTAATTTTTTCCAACTAGTGGGTCAATGTAACCTCTCTCCTGCATAATCCATATGATTCATAGCACCATAAAAAGGTAAAGCAAGGTCCAAACTTATTCCTCTGCATTGTAGCTGTCCCTCATTGCCATCTACTTTCTCACTCTTCCTTTCAGTTTCAACTTTATTTTCCTCAGACATGCTTATATTTCTGTATTTTTAATACTACTGTAAGGTTTATGGAGTGGCACAGGGTGATGCTAAAGGGATAAATGGGCAACATTAAAGGGTTCTTTTTAAGCCCATATTCAACTCAGTGTCTCTGTCTTGCATTCATCTTCTCTATTCCTTCACTAACTAAAGGTCCATGAAATGATTTTGCCTCTTTATGTTTGCTGTTTTCTCTAGGTCCATTAAATATCATTTGCTAGGTATACCTATTTCAAATGCTCCTTCATACATGGAAACACCTTGAGTGAAAAATGTAGGAAGTATGTAAAGAACATTTGGAAGAAGATCAACAGAGTCAGAAAGAGTAATAATATGAGACCAGATGATCAGAAAGAAGTAATTCATGAAAATAAAATTCAAAAAATAGATCATAATCATCTCTCTCTCTCTCTCTCTCTCTCTCTCTCTCTCTCTCTTTCTCTTCCTCTCTCCCCTAACCCCATCCCTAAACATAGCCACTAATTATTTTTTGATTTTGTTTATGCCCAGGAAAATATTTGTAATAAAAAGAAGAATAATTTAAAAACATAATACTTTTTATAGAGAGCTAAAATTAAAGTCCTTTAAAAATAAAATTTAAAAAGGATGAGAATAAGGTTTTCAAAATGAAATTGACTTAGATTCCTGGCATGATTATGGTGAACATATAGAATTAAAAAATAATCAAAGAGGTGCCATATAAATTCATCAACGGAATGTTATGTCTCAATTCATTTTTTTTAATCATGACTTTAATAATCATCAAGGAAAATGATCACTTCAATAATCAAAAAAGATGATTGTATATAAAGAATAAACTTGTTTGTGTCTTTTAAAGTATATATTTAACTTAATATGGTAGTAACAAAAGTGCTTTGTCATGTGTTTCTAAATTTTTCTTTTCTTCACTGTATTTTAATGTTTTATTAGTATTTCTTTTTCTTTTTCTCCCTTCCTTTCTTTCCTTCTTCATTTTTTTCTTTCCTTTCTACCTTCTTTTATTCTTTTTTTATATTTTCTATCCCCATCATTCCCTATTAAGTCAATACCCCAACACATTTTTAAAATTTTATTAGACTGAATCTATTTCTACCTACTTCAGTCTAGTAAATATTTAATTATTAAATTATTTAAATTAGATTAGGAATTCTAACAAATCTATAATTAAATTATAAGTTTAATTTACTTAGAGCTAAGAAAAGCATTTATGAGATTCACTCATACTATTCCTATGGATAAGACAAAGAGGTATAGTTAGAAAATAATTGGGTTAATTTGTATCCAGTTGATGGGATCTAAAAAGATTATAACTTAATAATGCTAACCAATGCATAAAATGACTGAATTCAGATCCAAAAAACTTGATCAGTCTTCAACATTGGAATGAATCTTTTCAAAAATTTTAATAGGGATAAATGTAACATCTTACCCTTGGGTTCAAAAAATAAACTTGACAAATATAAAACAAGACACAATGGAGGTATGCTCTTTCTGTCTGTTTTATATTTATATATATATATATATGTGTATATATGTATATATATATATACACACATGTATACATATACATACATATATATTTTAAATGTTCTGGGTGTTTAAATGAAAAAAAGATAATGGCAACTTGGGATATATTAAGTAAGGCATAATATAGGACCAGATAAGTAATAATCTTGCTCTAATCTGTCCTCATCAGGCAACATCTTGAATATTGTTTGGTTCTGGATGCCACATTTTAGAAAGAAAAATAAGTTAGCAATCTTTCAGGGGGATGGATAATCAGAAAGGTAAAGGGCTTTGAAAACATATTTAAGGAATGGTTGAAGCAATGGGGTATAGGTTCCACGAAGAGGAGAAAACAGGGCTGTAGAAGGGAGGTAGGAATGGTGAGGACATAATAGCTGATTTTAGGTATTTGAAAGATCATGATGTTGAAGAAGGATTTGAATTGTTCTGTTTAGTTCCAGAGTGTAGTACTAAAAGTAATGAGTGGATCTTACAAAAATTAAACTTTAAGCTTTATAGTAGAAAAAAAAATTCCTGATATTTAGAGTTGTACAAAAGTACAATAAATAGCTGGTTCAATAAATAGTGGGTTCCTGTTCACTGCAGAACTTCAAGGAGAGTCAGGATGACCACAATGCAGGATTTCATATTCAACTTCAGATAATTTTGTCTCTCAGGTCCCTTCCCATGGTAACTTCTGAGATTCCATCAGAAAAGAATATTTAGTCAGACATAAATATACCTTAGAGCAGAAGATGTTTCATTTGCTGTTATTTCCCTTGAAGCTAACACAATGTCACATGACAGGTGACTAACAAAGTGGTAATTAAATGAATTAAATATAAACTGTCTTTACAATATTCCTAAAGTGATTACATTAAATGGGGATTAAACTTGTCCTGTTTGGTCCAAAGAACAGAACTAAGAGGAAGGGGTAAAATATGTGAAGAATCATCTTTAGGCTAATAACAACTCCCAAACAAGTAAACTTTTCAAAGATGAAATTGAATGCTTCAGGAGGTAGTAGATTCCCCCTCACTAAACATCACAAAACAACACAAAAGTATATGACTACTTAATGTGAGTGTTATATAAGGATTTAGTTATGCATTAGAGGAAGTTGTCATTGATGTATCATGCACATAGAGATTTTGTTATAGCTATTTAATTAAAATGGCATTAAGTTATCCATGAATGAATTTTGAACTATAGGTCCTAGGGTTTATATCAGCTAAACATTTCCATGTACTGACATCCATGAGTCAAATCAGTCACCTTATTTACTTATATGTCATTCCTTATTATCTTTCACAATATGCCCAGAATCATGGAATTTCAGGGGTTTTATTTTAAATTTTTTTACATCTATTAAATTTTTCATTATTTTCTTACATCACTCTCATTTCTCTTTTCAATTTATTCCTCTACCTCTCTTACTTGATTTTCAAAAGTCTTTTTGAGCTCTTTCACAGCCTCAGACCAATTCACATTTTTCTTGGAGGCTTTGGATGTAGGAGCTTTGACTTTGTTATCTTCTTCTGAGTGTGTACTTTGACCTTTGTTGTCACCATAAGAACTTTCTATGGTCAGAATTTTTTTAATGTTGTTTGATCATTTTCCCAGTCTATTACTTGACTTTGAACTCTTTGTTAAAGTAGGGTTCTGCTTCTAGGGTAGAGGGAGCACTGTCCCTAGGGACAATAAGTTCTAGGGACTTGCATGTTTTCAGTTCTTTCAAAGTGGTATGATCTAAGGAGAGGTATTTACAACTCTTCTGGCCTTGCTTTGGTCTGTGATTGACCATAAGCACTCTTTTCTGCTCTGGAACTGTGATCAGGGTCCGTGCTCCACTGTGGCCTCAAGCTGTGGTGTAGTAATGCTCTTCCTTGCCCTGGGACTGCCAGCCAGGACTGTGACCCTGATCAGAGTATGAGCAAAACAACAGAGTCCTGCCTCAGTGGTGGCAAAGAGACCTTTGTAATCTCCTTCTGACTAGATGTTCAGCCCCTTTAACATCTGTGGGGCTAAGCTCCAGAAGCAGCTGCTGCTGATGATTCAGTCATTTCCAAAGCCTGCTCCTGCTCCTGGTTTGCTGGGGCCAGGACTGTGCTGGATGGCCTGCACTGGACTGTGCTCCACTCTCACCCAGGTGTGACAGACTTTTCTGCTGACTTTCTAAGTGTTTGACTCAATCTTTTTGTGTGTTCTGCTGCTCTAGAATTTGTTGAGAGTCATTGTTCAAAGATATTTGGATTGGTTTGGGGGAGAGCTCAGGAGAGTCCCTGATTTTTATCCACTCTCTTGGCTCTGCCTCCAGAATTTCAAAATTTGAAAATTTAGTTGAACTTATATATGACATGAACCTCCTTCATAGTAAAACTAAACGAGTAGTCAATCAGACTCTGCTTAAAGACTTCCAAAGAGCAGGATCCTACCCCAGGCTACCCAGGTAGCCTGTACCACTTTTACAGAGTTCTGTTATAAGACGGTTATTTTGGTTAACATACAGCCTAAAATTTCCCCTGCAAATTCAACTCTGATCTTGGTCTCACCTTCTGGGGCCAAATGGGACATTTAGTCTTTCTTCTCCCTGATAGCCATTCAACTACTTAAAAATATATATTATGCTTCCCTCTCACACACCTAAGTCTTCTCCAAGCTAAATATGTCAAATTCATTCAATCAATTTGATACGAAATCAAATGGTCCTCATATTACAACATGTGTTCATCCACTCTGACCATGACCCCCATACACTATTCTGTGACAAGTTATGTTTGGAGCTGGTGTGGGTGGAAATAGTTATTTCTTTTGCACTTTGCCAAAGAGTTCTAACAGTAGCATCTTGTTAGTGTCAATCCTCAGCCTAAATATGGAATGGAGATTAGAAATAAGAGTATTAATTTGAGTCATTATACATTCAAAAATAGTACCTTACGTTAAGATCTATCTTCTCCAAGCATAAAACAAAGTATAATCTTTCATGGTTTTTATTTACATGTATAATCTAGATAAGGATACAATCTAATGATTCTCTGCATTATATTTACCTGAAAGCTGTTTAATATAATCTAAATATAAGTATTGGATATAGAATAATAGAATCTTATGTTAGAAGAGACCTTAGAGACTTTTCACATAATATGGTAACCTCCTCTTTAACTTCTCTGATTATTGATCCCCTCATTCAGTCTTTCTGAATACTTTAATCTGAGGAAACTAAGTCCATGGCAGACAGTTCCAATATTTAGATAGTCCTAATTGTTAAAGATTTCTTTCATATTTTTAGCTAGAATTTGATTCCTTTCCATTTTTACTTGTGGTTCCTAGTTACTTCCTCTATAGCTACATAATATCAATATAACATTTGCCCCACATAGCAACCCTTCAAATATTTGAAGTTAATTCTCAAAAAACATACCCCCTCAAGTCTTCTCTCTTGCAGGATAAACATATTAATTTCTGCATATTGCAAAGTGTTATATATGAGTCATCTGGGAATCCTGCAGTTTGATGATGAATGTGGAATATGGTAAAGTGCAGTGATATCCAGTATACAATAAGTATACTTCATGAAAATCCAGTTAGGCTTTGTGGAAAACCTTAGGGATTCAGCACTAGCTCCTTTGCTCTTTTGGCCAAGTGTCTTGTATTTAAAAATAATGCCCAGGCCCCTATGACTTTCTCTAGGTGGGGTCCTATTAAATTGATTGTTCAGTAAAATGTTGACCTGATAAACTTACAACTTTTTCTGACAAAGTCTTTAATATCACCCTTGTCATTACTCATTCTTGTATATTTTGTGGTTTCAGAGACAACTGAGATAAATTTGTATATATATTCTTCTCCTAAATCTCTAATTCCTAATGAGTTCAGCTTCTTGAAACAAGTGGCACTGATTCTGAAAGTCAATTTGTCTTTACTTATTTATTTCTGAGTATGTTACCAAGGAGCGTATTATTATTTGAGATATCCTAAAATCTCCTGGTCAGCCACAGCCTTTCTTCTTTTGTTTAACCACTTTCTGCATGTTTGTTTGTTTGTTTGTTTTTGGTTTTGTTTTTGTTTGTTTTTGTTTGTTTTTTACCAAGGGCTTTAACAACACAGAAAAAAATCATGAACTACCATCAGATTTTAAAACATGTTTCTTAAATGATATAGTTTCAAATTATTAAAAAGAGGGGTTATTTTGATGACTTTATATGTTTCATCATACTTCCATTTATTCTTTTTCATAAACTAATTCTCTGCACATATATAGCATCCTCTTTACAATCTGAAAATGCTATCCACAGGTAACTCAGTGGATTAAGCAATACATTATCACATAGAGGAATTTGCCATTTAAAACAATGATTCAACAGTGCTTGATTTCACAAACTTTTAGAACTCCAAGACAAAAACTTTAGAGAGCATAAAAACTAGCACTTCATATTTGTTTGTAATTGATGACAACTACTTTAATTAATTTTAACTTATTTCATCATTCAAACAGCATATTTAGATTCTGTACTTTATGATTGAACTGCTTCAGGGCATTAAGGATGTTTTGATAAATAGAAAAATAAATCTGTACATAATTCTACTTGTCAGTCAATATTTGTCACTGAATTGTGCTATTCTATATTTATTCCTCTTCTCATGTAACAGTGATTAAATAAAGATGATCTAGACATTTCTTCTCATCTCTTTTATCTTTCTGGTTTATTGTTGCTTATATAATGACTCTATCTACCTTACTTTTGCCTCAATGTTATCATATGCCAAATCAAATTTAAATCTCCCCCCTCTGTTTTATAGTCATACTAGAAGGTCACATAATCTTCCGTGTTCCAAACTCAGTGTTTTATTGGACCCTTCTCTTTCCCTTTCCTCTCAGAATTAAGTTGACTGCAATTCTGTGTATTTTTTCCCTCCCCAAAACAATAGTATCTCACCTTCCCTCTTTCTTCTCACTGCCAGCACACAAAGACAGGCCCCCATTACCACTTGTCAAGACTTTTGGAAGAACTTCCTAATAATTTCTACATCTACTCTCTGTCATTCAAACTTTCCTTTGCACTACCACCAGACCAATCTTCCTTGTGAATGGACCTAGAGATGCCATTTCATTGTTTAAGAAAAACAAACGAACAAACAAAAACTTCATTGGCTTCTTATTGTTTTTTGAATAAAGTTTAAACTCTTTTCCCTGTAATTCAAGGCCATTCCTATTCTGATGTTGTACCATATTTCTGGCTTTGTCTCTTATTACTCTCATCTATGTATCATACAAATATACAACCATGAGCTCTCATGTTAGGGAATTTCTCTTTAATCCCATTTTTAGGCACTAGATTAATCCAAAGAGTAAATTCTGAAGAGTCTTAGCAACCAAATTTCACTCTACTCTGATTCATTAAACTTACATTGGAGACAAAGCTATTTTGGAATTGAAAATTTGTAGCATACTTTATACATAGCTGGTGTGTAATAAATGTTTCTTTGACATGAGTCTTCCAATTTCAAGTATGAGTTAAAATTTTTAAATGAACTATTTTTATTGTTTGGATTCAGTTTTATGATTTGAATGGAGTGAAATATGGGTTTACTATTTATTCCTGGAAATTAATTTTGGAAATGCATTATAAAGTCAAAGTGTTGGAATATTTAGAGATTGTGAAAGTTGGGTGAGACCTTAAAGGAAAATTGTCCAACAACTTTTTCTTATTATAGAAGAGAAAATTTAGCTGCTTACATATTATTTGGCCATAATCACACACCTAAATTGAGGTATTGCACTAGGACCTGAAAGAACCTGTTTCATGACTCTCAGCCAATTATTCTCACAATAACTCTTGATTTCATTTGTTTATATTAATAGTAATTTTTCAAAGAATTGTCAAGAAATTACAAATGTTAAGAAAACTGAAAATTCAAAATATTAGAAGATAATTAACAACAAAAAGGACAATATCAGAGTTAACATAACACCAAATAAACCAATTATTTTACCTAATCCAATCCCCCCAAAAGGACATTGAACTGGTTACAGAAGAACTACCAGATGGAATTAGAAGAAAGAGATTGAGATAAGTAGTCCAGATAAGAAGATAAAAAATTATTATTTTGTTTTAAATAATATAATGTAATACACAAATTATTCCTGAAATATGAGAAGAAAATATTTTCCAAATTCCTATTATAAGCCAAATTTTAATGAATTAATTCATGAATGAATATAAACCATTTCAAGCATTTACTATGTGTCAAGAATTGTGCTGAGTGTTAGGGATATAATTCAAAGCAAAGATAATCTTTGGTGGGACAGACTTCTGGGAAGTAAGATGGCAGAGTAAGGAGTACATTGTTGTAACTCTCCCATATCATCCTCCAAACAACCATAAAATAGTGCCTCCAAAGAACTGGAACAGCAGAACAGCAAAAAAAAATTGGGCAAAACAATCTTTTATCCCAAGAAACTTAGTAGATTGGCAAGAAAGTTCCATCTCATTCAGATAAAAGGTCAGCTCACTCCACGACAGGAAGCATCCCAGCAAGCCACACCTCTGCAAACCATTAAAATATCCTGAGCCCCAGTGTGGTGGAGCAGACAAATGTCAACACCAGGAAACCTTGCCCCCCACCATGTGCTTCAGTATAACCAGGAGAACCAACAGATCCCAGCAGTGATAACCACCACATGCTTCAGCCTAGGACAAATAGGCATCTCCCAGGAACCCAGACTTACACTTGCTTCAGTGTAGCCCCAGGCAAACAGGCATCCTCCAGTGACCTAGGATCCCATCTCAGCATCAGGTAAGCTGGCAGACCGCTATGGCCTCCAACAACACCAACTACCCCACTAAACATGAGGGTCCCCCAGGGGCCTCAGGGCATCATCAGCACAGCACCAAGTAAACCAAGTAGGGCCTGCGGCCACTAGCACAAGAATCCTGAGACAGTGCGCATTCAACCCAGGGAGCAGAGCTCAAATTTAAAAGAAAAGAAAAAGGCCAAAAAAAAAAAAAAGAGCGAAAAAGAGCAAAAAAAAAAAAAAAGAATCTGATCATAGAAAGTTATTATGGTGACAAAGAAGACCAAGACAGAAAAGAAGACAACAATGTTAAAACATCTACAGCAAAACCTCAAAAAAAAAATGGGAAGTGGTCTCAAGCCCAGAAAGAACTCATGGGCTCAAAAAGGCCCTGAAAAATCATATAAGAGAGGTACAAGAAAAATGGGGAAAGAAATGAGAGTGATACAAGAGAATTATGAAAAAAGTCAACAATTTAGAAAACTGCTTACAAAGTGGAATTGGCCAAATGGAAAAAGCCATACAAAAATCCACTGAAATAAATCCTTAAAGATTGCAACTGTCCAAATTGAAAAGAAAGGGCAAAAGCTAATTGAGGAAAACAACACCTCAATAGTTAGAATTGGGCAACTGGAAGCTAATGACTCTATAAGCCATCAAGAATCAATCAAACAAAGTCAAAAGAAACAAAAAATGGAAGACAATGTAAAATACCTCACGGGAAAAACAAGTGACCTGGAAAAAAGAAGATCCAGGCGAGACAATATCAGAATCACTGGACTACCTGAAAGCTATAAAGGGAAGGAGGACCTGGACAGTATCTTTCAGAAATTGTCAAGGAAAACTGCCCTGATGTCCTGGAAGAAAAGGGCAAAAATAGGCATTGAAAGAATCTACCAATCACCTCAGGAAAGAGATCACAAAATGAAGACTCCAAGAAACATCTCATAGCCAAATTTCAGAACTATCAGGTTAAGGAAAAAATACCACAAATTGCCAGAAAGAAACAATTCAAATAACAGGGAGTCACAATTAGGATTACATAGAACTTGGCAGCTGCACCATAAGAAGACTGGAGTTGATGGAACATGAAATTCTGGAAGGCAAAGGAGCTAGGACTACAACCAAGAATCACTCACCTGGCAGAATTAAGCATAATACATCAAAAGGAATGGTCATTCAATGAAATAGAAGAATTTCAAGTTTTTGTTAGAACACCAGAACTAAACCAAAAAGTTGACCTTCAAGATCAAGATCCAAGAGAATCATGAACAGGAGAAAAAGGAATAGAAAACATAAATGATTCAATAGAGCTAAACAATATACATCCCTACATGGGAAGATGATACTTGTAATTCTTAAAAATTATATCACTAATTAGTAATCACTAAATACTAAAGTACAGCTAGAGGGAATATACATAGAAAATATATGTGCAAGATGAATTTGAGGAAATGACATAAAAAGTAATGGATGAGAAAAAGGACTACAATGGGTACAGAAGTAAGGGAGCAGTAGAAAGGGTAAATTATTTCAGATGAAGAGGTGTGGAAGACCTGTTATGGTGAAGGGAAAGATTGAGAAGGTGGGTGAAAAGCATCACTCATTAGTATTGGCTAAAAGAGGGAATCATATACATAATCAGTTGAATATAGAAATCTACCTTACCCAACAGGGAAGTAGCCGGGGAGATACAGCAAAGATGGGAGGAAGTGACAGAAGGGAGGGGAGATCAGGGGAAGTGATAGACAGAAGTAAAACACTGCTAAGGAGGGAAAAGGGTGAAAAGAAAGAGAAGATAGGAAGAAAAATAGGATGGAGGGAAATACATAGGTAGTAACTGAATAGGATGAACTCTCCCATAAAATAGAAGCAGATAGCAGGTAGAACTTATATAGAAATTAGGAAAACAATGAATTTATGGGAGTTGAGGACAACATAAGAAATTTTGGTCCTGAAAATTGCAGACATGGAAATTAGAACCATTGGGGAATGGGTAATTTTATCCTTACTAGGAATACTGGCAGAAATTATTTAATCATGGTTCCAGAACTGAAACAGTGCTTTGGTGAGAAGAGTTTTTAAAAGGTATGAGTCACATCAAAACAGTTGAGCCTGTCAAAAACAAGGCTAGGAAGTAAAGTAAAGCATGGCTGGGGTCTTCCTGCATTGGTAAAGAATGAAGGGAGGAGGTGGAAGTTGGGAAAGTTCTCTGGGTGGAAATATTCTCTTTGGGAAGTAAGTCAGTTCCTAGAGCTGCTGAGATGACTGAAGAGTAGTGAGTGAAGTCCTAATAATTAAAGCAGGAACAAATAAAAGCAAAAAAGTGAACTATAAACCAACATCATGAATGAATATCAATTCAAAGATTTTAAAGAAAACCCTTGCCAAATTTAACTCAAAATATTTTCAAAAGAGGATTTTTGCCAATGCATATTCATTTTCTTTTAGAAACTAGTGTTTAAAATATAGGCAGTGAAAGTTTGTTTATTCAGCCTCTACTTTGTCTTTCTCTCTTGTTTATTTGGATTATTTTACCATGTATGGGAGCATATAGAGTGAAACAACTCCATTCCTCCAACAGTGTGGAGTGCTTACTGGTATATCCCTTTATCAGCAAGTGGGCTGAGAAGAAGTATAATTTTTCCCAGATGGAAGGAGAGACTGGAGGATAAAGGAAGCAGAATCCTGCTGTGACAAGGGAAGACAGGAGACTTTTGCTCTCCAGGGAGGAGAGAAAAGGGCAGGGCTGATAATCACTATGAGTGAACTGATGGCAAAGAAGGTTGCTGCTATTATGGATTCAATATAATCATGACCAGTTGGAGTCTTCTCTGGCTAACTCACTACTCTATTTAATTGAATGGTCTTCCTAAATAAAATTTACTGTTTGCCTGTCTGTAACTATTTCTCATGCTGTGGTGAAATCATGATGTGATGAAAATACTCTCTCTCTCTACACTTGCTTAAATTTGCCAATTTTCTTAATTATTTATGTTGTTTTCTTTTCTATTTGCTCTCTACTTTTATAGTTGGTTTGGTTTTCACTTAAAAATAAGCTGATTTTTTATTACAATCTGAGGGATAGCTTGTTATAAAACAGTGGACAACAAAAAAGAAAGTAGCAAAGGAACCTAAGACCAATTTGCCTTATGCTGAACCATAAGCTTGTATTAAGTCCTTTTCCTTATAGCCTAAAGGCGCTTCATTCAAATTCTGAACATATTAGAATGGACTTTAAGATATCATCTGGCACAAAAGAATAATTCTTTATACTTCCCAACCTTCTTTGACATTCCCCAAGTAGGGGAAGAAAACATCTTTTTAGGGAATATTTAGATATTAATTCATATTGAGTTATGCCTATTCCCAATCAGTCTGTATATGTTCAGTCTGCAAAATCTATTGAGCTTTGTCCTGGTTTAAATTATTAGGGATAACAATTGTAAAAATAAGAAAATACCATAACCAGTAATGTTTTAGGCATTTAAGTGGGAAATTATTATTGAGTTCTGTCTTCTGGGCTATATTTTAAGCTAGCATTCTAAACTTCAAGTGGTAGATATTTTGAGCTCACATGTCCATTATTGGACAAGGTGATTCCAATACACATTCTGGTTTTTTTTTTTCAGTTAAGTCAAGGTTTATTAGTACATTCATCATATTGGGCAGACTCTTGAGGAATCTGAGCAGTGGCTAGACTATAAGAATCTGAGCCTCAATACACATTCTTGAAAAGAAGCAAGTTCCGTTCTTTACTATTGATAGCCCAATTCTGCTCTTTATCCAGAATTATGGAAAAAAATTAATAACAAGGTGATGTGGCATGTGATTTGGAAATCAAAGTATTCTAATAGTATTCAAAGGAAACCTTGGGCAGCAATATGAACATATTTTTAATATGACATTTGGTGTCCCCAAAAAATACTCATTTTGTTTTCACTCATTCCAGACCCTGGGATAACATTTATGCTACTGATATAATAACTTAAAAGATATTCTAAAAGCCTAGAAAAACACATTTGGAATTTCCATGTTCTTGAACTGTGTTGTTGTTGTTGTTGTTGTTGTTGTTGTTTTAAGCAGTGGCATCTTTTTTTTTAACCTACATTAAATTTTCTCCATTGCCCAACGGCATATAGCACACAATAAAGAGACCCTTCTAAGAGTTTATGTTCTGCCTAATAAGAGTTAAAATTCAAATGCAGGAAACAATGTTAAGATTAATTAATATGATATTGCTGACAACAAACAAAGGTTTAAACTATTACAAAACCTCAAACATCTTTATTTGGAGAAAATGTGCTGGGCATTGGGAGAGGTGGTATTGTGTTCTATCTAGGATTTATGAAGAAAGAGCGAAAAGATGATGACTAGGTTTTAAATGGGGATGGACAGGGACAATTGCTTAAGTGATAAGAAAAAAGGAAAAAAAAACATAATTTTTGAGCCCTTTTGCCATTCTCCTTGACTGCCATCACTGGAGTGACCTTTATTGATGCTCCACAATTTAGGAAGGACGTCCAGAGAATTCACCTTATAATTTCCTATATGTATGCTCTCTTGGATTTCACAATCTCCAAAAACTTATCGCCATGCAAGATGAAATCAATATGCAACTCATACTTCTTCAAATCTTTTCCTAATCCATCTGCAGAACTTCATTATGCCCCTGACCCAAGAACCCTCTCTTCCCTTCATCTTCTTTTTATGGATTACATCCCTCCATTAAATTGAGAGATCCTTTAGGGTAGAGATTATCTTATGCCTTTTGGTATCCCCAAAGCTTATGCCTATGACATAGTAGGTACTTTAATAAACATCTGTTGACTCTGACTCTACTCAGGGATGAAGTTGTGACTTATCTGTGAGTAGTTTCCTGAATTGGGGAAGGTGGAGGATTTTGGAGAAAGGAGTAGGAAACCAGACTCAAACAGTAAGTTTCTTGAATATAAAATACATTACTCATTATACCAATTGAAATTCTATTATGCTCTGTCAAATTTAAAGCAGCAGCATTGATATTTTCTCTATACGCATCCATTTCCTTTTCTTCTTTGTATTTTTTAATTTGAAAAAGTGGGAGCAATCATTGCAAAATAGAATAATTAAATTCTAAAGTAATTTTCATAAGTGCAAATATAAACTTCCAATTTAAATTCTAGTGATGAGCAGTTTTGTAGAGGGGGGATTTAAGAGTAATGTTTCAATGCACATAATTATTATTTAATAATTGTGTAGTTTGCAGCTCCTGGCTCATTCTAACCTATATTATACTTGGTACCCAACTTCCTGTCTCAATCTCCAATACTGCGTGATAGAGAATCCTGCAAAAATTCACTTCTTTCATTAATCCATCTTTATTTCTCCAATAAATGCTACCCACTCATTAATTAAAACCATCAGAAACTGCCGGATATGCCTAAAAGTAAATCATGATTGCTTTGAACTAATGTTTTATTATTCACATCACTTTGGTTTGGCAACAAATAAGTAGCCTCAGTATATTCATGTTCATGCTACAAAACATACAAAAGATGTAAACTCAAATGCTAAGAAGCACATGCCATTAATAAGTGATTAATCTGCCTATTTTTGTCTACTAAAAAGAGTAGAATACTATTTACTAGAATCATTAAACTTCCTTTTACAGAAGATTATTTTGATAACCTCCCAGAATGTGATTCCTGTTGTACAAAATCCATAGCTATTTTGACATCTAGCAAAATTGGAGTCTGAATTGGTCTTTTTAAGCAAGTAATATGAATTATATTTAGTTGAGCCTTTTCTATCTAACATGATTCATAACTCAAGGAAGGAAAAAGCAAATTGTAGAACTGGATGGAGAAAGTCATCCAAAATAAGCATTCCTATAATAATGAATATGTTACTCTAATTAGTCTTCATTTGGTCAAGTGGTTTTCACTTTCAAAATATTTGCATTAGTAAACTTAATTGTCCTTTGCAAAGTCAATTTATGTAGGAAAAATGAAGTACAAAAAATGGAATATAGACACCATATCATGGGAATACTCAAAAGCACTATTGAAATTTTGAGAATAAGTGAAATGAAGGGTAAAGTTCCTTATTAATGAAAATTTAACCCTGAAAATTAAAAGAGAAAAAAAAGCATAAATCAGGTTTCTTTAATTTAAAAGATCTTTATTTTTTACTGTTAAATTAAAACTACTAAAAATATACTGAATACATTGTTTGTATGTGTATATACACATGATATATAGATATAGATTTGTTATTTTTTTTTTACAAACCATAGGATACAATACATACTTACACAATATGAGTGATCAAAGTATGACAGGAACTATTTTTGGTATTAAGTTCATAGTTAGGTCTGGGCACTATAATTCCACTGTGAATAGTCAATTATAGTGATTGCTTCTATAATGTGACATTTCATATAAGGGCTAGTTTGTGTCGTCCTATAGCAGCAGAATAAATATAATTAATTCAGTAAATACTTACCTGGGATAAATTTTCTTATTGGTCATAAATACATACTCGCATTTTAGGTTCAAAGTTTATATAGAGGTACAATGATAAGAAATGAGAAAGAAGAGAGAATATTTAGCACATGGAGAGAATCTTTCCATTACCATTATGTACATGTCACAAATGTATGGAATCAAGTGAGACATTTTATGATAATTCGTTAGTTTTAATTATTATTAATTAAATGACTCCCCCCCCCCAAGCCCCAGCAAACTTTTATTTATAGCATAACATATTGGAATCTGGCACCTTTTGATAGTTTATATGGATATTAGGCTAGTTTTACTTTTAACATATAAACTAATTTTGCCTCTGTGGGACTTTATCTTTCCTTAAGGTCTTTCTTGACTACTGTATATTGTATGAATTACCTAAGCACTCAGGAATTTAGGAATATTCAAGGCAAATATTTTGAGGGGACAAATATGATGACTTGGAGAAGCAGGTCAATAAAAAAAGTTTGCCTTATTTGTAAATCACAGCACAAAATTATTTAAATATTCCCTAAGTTTATATTTTCTGTGACTTTCACTTTTTAAAAGTATAACTTATTATTTTCTCAATTAGTTCTCCTCCATATTGTCTTCACTCCAAACTTCACACACATTTTCCGGATGGCCAAGCAAACTCAGAAGCATGTGAAGGCCCAGACTTATAGTGGTGAAGAGATCCCTCTTGCTGCAGTTTCCATACATGAGTGTTCCCTGTCCTAATTCCACAGATAACCCATGAGAAACAGCAGCATGTTGATTGTGACCAAACACATGAATGGAATGAGTTGAGTATGTGTGTGGGTGAACTGGGTGGATTGAAAATGTTCTGCCTTTGGATTAGAATCCAGCTCTAGGAGAAGATCACCTGCAGGTGTAAAAGTCCAGCCACTAAAGCCACTATTCTTCTTCCCCCACTCCATGTTGTTTTCCTACCCTTCAATCACCTACACACATACATAACCTACAAGAAGTAACTGATGTTAACCATGCCTAATATAGATAGAGGAAAGTAAAGGGAGAAATCTGTCAGGGTGTCAGTGCAAATGACTTCATTGGTCCTGATGGGGACTAAAACCTACCTAGGGCCAGTTCTTTCCCTCTCTGTCCATGCTTCTCTAAATTCATCATGTTCATCTTTTCTTATGTAATAATCCATTACATTAATTTAACCCAATTTGTTTGCTAGTCTCTAAGTAATGGACAACTACTTTGTTTCCAATACTTTGTTAGAACTAGAAGTCTTAAAAATATTTTGGTTCATATGAGGCAGGGGTCTATCTTTTTGTTTATAATCTTGGTTTTATGTTTAGTAGTTCAAATATTTTAGCAACTTTATTTCCATAATTACAAATTGATTTTCATAATAGTTGGACCATTTCACAGCTGCACAACCAATATTTATTCCTGTTTTGTCACAATCTCTCTAATATCTGCTATTCCTATTTTTGTCATCTTTGCCAAATTGCAACATTTGACGTGCCAGGGAATGACAGTAAATTGTGATTTAGATTTGCATTTATCTTAGTATTATTAATCTGGTTAACTCTTACATATAGTTGTTAATAATTTGCAATTGTCTTTTGAAAGCTATTTGTTCACATTCTTTTGCCACTTAATTCATTAGGAAATGGCTTTTTGTCATAGAGAGATAAGTAAGATATATTCAGATCTTATTTGTTTTTATATTGTTGAAATTCTATGCAACAATTTTCTTCTTCTAGGTGAAAATATCCCTTCTTCTCCTATGTGCATTAGATTTTATATGTTTGTCTTGCAAAAGCTTTTGAATTTCATATAATCAAAATGATCATTTTATTGTTTATTTTCTCTAACCTCATGTCAAGAATTTATCTCCTAGCTGTAAGTGTGTAAGGCATATGAACTTTAATATTGAAGTCATGTATCCATTTAAATTAATTACAGAAATTGTATATGGTGTTACACTAAGGCTATTTTCAGCCAATCTGTTTTCCAATTTTCCAGTAGTTTTAATCAATTTGTGAGTTCTTTCCTAAGTAACTTATGTTTTCAATAACAACACGTTTTTGTGACTCGATTTCTTTATTTCTTATTCTCACTTGCTTTTCATTGATTTTTTTCCTTGTCAATCAGGACAAATTAAATTTGATGATTTCTGATTTATATTTTTTATCAGAAAAGTCTAATTATCTTTCATTTCCATATGTTGTCATCATTTATCTTTATACTTTAGGTCTTTTTTCAAAAAATATTATCTTACCTAGTGCTATGAAGTATCCCTTTCATAATGTGAAATGGTGCAACTATGAATCTGTAAAGTAACTTGATGTTTGTCATTTTCATTTTGTTGGCATAGTCCAACAACGAACATTGAATATCACTTCAGCTATTTATGTTGTTCTATATTCATAGGATGAGTTTTCTTACAATTAAATCTATACAAATTTTGAGTATGCTTTGGTAAATTGGTTCTCAAAATGTTATGAATTTTAATTATTTTATAATGTGTTTTATTTTTATTATTGTTTAATGGATTTTGTTATTACCTAAAAATACTATTGATTCCAGTGAGTTTAAATACTTTGTCTGTAACTTATAGGCCCTATTAATTATCTCAATAATTTTCTTCATTGATTGTCTGGTATAACTAAACCATCATGTCATCACTAAGCGTGTAATTTTTTTTTTGTATTACCTGTACATCTTTATATTTTTACTTTATTTCTTGTTTGCTTAATGCTACTGCTAGCATTTCTCATCTATATTGAACATTAGGTCATCTCTAAAATATTCCTATGTTGAGAAATTTTTTTTTCTATTGTTGAGACGTTTGCTATAGTTTTTTTAAATTTTTTTTAATTCTTAATTTGTTTTAGTTTTCAACATTCACTTCCACAAGATTTTGAGTTGCAAATTTTCTCCCCATCTTACCACTCCTCCTACCCCAAGATGGTGTGCATTTTGAATACCCCCTCCCTTAATCTCCCCCCCTCTATCACTACCCCCCCTTCTTTTATCCCCTCTCCTATTTTCCTATAGGGCAGGATAGATTTCCATACCCCATTGCCTGTAAATCTTATTTCCCAGTTGCATATAAAAACAATTTTGTAATAATTGTTTTTAAAACTTTGGGTTCCAAATTATCTCCCTTCCTCCCTCCCCACCCACTGTCATTGAGAAGGCAAGCAACTCAATACAGGTTATACATGTGTAGTAATGCAAAATACTTCCATAGTACTCATGTTGTGAAAGACTAAGTATATTTCCCTTAATCCTATCCTACCTCCCATTTATTCTATTCTTTCTTTTGACCCTTCCCTCCTTAGAAGTGTTTGCTTCTGATTACCCACTTCTATCATTCCCTGCTCTCTTATCCCCTTCCCCCCAATTTCCTGTAGGGTAAGATAGATTTCCATACCCAATTGAGTGATAAGAATAAGATTCACTCATACCCTCTTACATTCCCCCACTTCCCCTCCACTGTAAAAGCTTTTTCCTGTCTGTTTTATGAGATAATTTACCCCATTCTACCTCTCCATTTCTCCTTCTCCCAGTATGATCCTCTTTCACCCCTTAGTTTTACTCTCCAGATATCACCCATTCATCTTCAACTTACCCTGTGCCATCTATCTATCTATCTATCTATCTATCTATCTATCTATCTATCTATCTACCTACCCATCTATATTCCCTCCAACTACCCTGATACTGACATATGTCTCACGAGTTACAAATCTCATCTTTCTGTGTAGGAATGTAAACAGAGTTAAATTTTCTATTCAGCTCTGGTCTTTTCATCAAGAATGCTTGAAAGTACTCTATTGCACCAAATGCCTATTTTTTTCCCTGAAGGATTATACTCAATTTTGCTGGACAGGTGAGTCTTGGTTGTAATCCTGTCTCCTTTGACCTCAGGAATATCATATTCAAAGCCCTCAATCCCTTAATGTAGAAGCTGATAAATCTTTGTTGTCTTGATTGTGTTTCCACAATATTTGAATTGTTTCTTTCTAGCTGCTTGCAATATTTCCTCCTTTACTTGGGAACTCTGAAATTTTGCTACAATATTCCTAGGAGTTTTCCTTTGAGTATCTCTTTCAGGAGGTGATTAGTGGATTCCTTCAATTTCTATTTTACTCTCTGGTTCTAGAATATCAGGGCAATTTTCCTTGATTATTTCTTGAAAGATGATGTCTAGTTTTTCTTTTTTTGTTTGTTTGTTTGTTTGTTTTTATTTTTCATCATGACTTTCAGATAGTCAAATGATTTTTAAGTTATCTCTCTTGGATCTATTTTCTAGGTCAGTTGTTTTTCCAATGCAATATTTCACACTGTTTTCTATCCTTTCATTGCTTTGGTTTTGTTTTTTAATGTCTTAATTTCTCATAAAGTCACTAACTTCCAATTGCTCCATTCTAATTTTTAAGGAAGTATTTTCTTCAGTGAGCTTTTGGATCTCCTTTTCCATTTGACCAATTCGGCTTTTTAAGGCATTCTTCTCCTCATTGGCTTTTTGGACCTCTTTTGCCATTTGGGTTTGTCTATTTTTTAAGGTGTTATTTTCTTCAGTATTTTTTGGGTCTCCTTTAGCAAGCTGTTGACTGTTTTTTCATTATTTTCTTGCATCACTCTCATTTCTCTTCCCAGCTTTTCCTCTGTTTCTCTTACTTGCTTTTCAAAATCCTTTTAGGGCTTTTCCATGGCCTAGGACTGATTAATATTTTTCTTGAAGGCTTTGGATGTAGGAGGTTTGACTTTGTTGTCTTCTTCTGGTTGTATGTTTGGATCTTCTTTGTCACCAAAGTAAGATTCTATAGTATGAGTTTTTTGTGCTGTTTGCTCATGTTTCTAGCCAATTACTTCACTTCTAAACTCCTTGTTAAGGTGAGGGTCTGCTTCTAGTGTGGGAGATATACTGTCTCCAGTTTTGGGGGTTTCTGTGCAGCTGTTTTCAGAGATACTTCTAGGGACCTGTAAATTTTCATTTCTTCCAAGGTGGTATGATAAGGGGCGAGGTGTTTACTCCTTTCCTGGCCTGTGTGCTGGTCTATGTGTGACCACCGGCACTCTTTTCTGCCTTGGAACTGTAAGGAGGATTCCCTATCCACCACTGCCACAAGCTCCACCATGCCAATGCTCCATGTAGCCCCAGAACTACAACCAAAGACTAAGACCCAGATCCAAGCATGGACAAAGCAAGAGTATCCTACTTCAGCACCAGCAAAGAGATTCTTGCAATACCTCTTTGATCAGCCACTTGTTCCCTCCACCCCTATTGTCTATGGGCCAAGAGTTCTGGAAGTAGCTGCCACCCTGGGCCTGTGCCAGGACTGGGGTCTGATCACCCTCCTCTATCATCCAGATCTGGCAGACCTTTCCCACTGACCTTCTAAGTTGTCTTTTTTGTTGGTGGGTTGAGAAGTCTGGAAACAGCTACAACTGCTGGTGATTCAGTCCCCTGAGGCCTCCTCCATGTTTGCTGAGGTCCGGTCTTTGCCTGAATCAACCATGCTAAACTATGCTCTTCTCCCAGCTTGGCACCATCCAGATTGTCTTGTGTTGGAAATTTGTTTCACTCTGTGTTTTTGTGGGTTCCATTGCTCTAGAATTTGTTCAGAGTCATGTTTTACAGGTATCTGGAGGGGTTTGGGGGAGAACTCAAGCAAGTCACTGCTTTTTCTCTGCCATCTTGGCTCCACTCCCCCCCCCCATAGCTTGTTAAAAAGATTTTTCAATTATATATGTGAGTATGTATGTGTATATGTATGTATACATGTATGTATGTATATATATATATATGTATGTATGTATGTATGTATGTATAACCTTATACCATACCTGTACTTCTTTGGTTTTAGCATAAATGGATGCTATACTTATTTAAAGGCTTTTTCTGTGTTTGCTAAGTTAATCCTGTAACTTCAAATGGTTTTGTTTTTAATACAATTAATTATATTGGTTAATTTCCTGATGATAAAATATTCTTACAGGAAGTCATATAAATCTAACAATAATAATGAATACTTACCTGTAAATTATTCTAAGATAGAATTTTTTATTTAAATGTTAAAACTAATATGTCCTAGTAATATTGGACATCTTACTTTATCCTTTACCACTTTATCAATTAGGATGATATTTTTCTTAAAATTCTTTGTTTCATAATAATTCATGTTGCATTGCTAGTAATTTTTAATAGCTTAGTAAATTTTTCAATGAATCCATCACAATGAAGGATCTTTGTTTTTTGGCTAGTTTTATTACAACTAGTTATGTTGGTTTCTTTTTCTAAAATTGAATTATATACTTTATTTTTTAATTTTTAATGATTTTGAAGGTAATTTGTCTCTTTTATTGGTATAAAACTGCATAGTATCATTCTGAATATTCTTCTGGTTTTCTTGAGATTTAATGCTATTGATTATTATTTTATCATTTTGATTTTCTACTCTCACATTTTTAATTAGATTTCATATAAGTTTAAATTTTTAGTTTCCTTTTAAACAAAATTTAACTTTTTTGATACTTATATATGACCAATCTTGGGGCAGAACCAATATGGAAGAGTAGAGGAAACACTATGACTGCACTATCCCAACATTCCCCTCCCAACAATTTAAAAATAATGACAGAGCCAACAAAATGTTGAGGCAAGACATATTAACAGACCAAGAAAACTTGGAAGATTGAAATAAAGCTTATGAGGTTGATGCAGAGGTGGAGGCTGGCCCAGAGGCCATGTGACAGCAATACCAGCTGTGGTATCTCAAGGCAGTGACAGCAAGAACAGAAGTTTCAGAAGCTCTTAAACCACAGACAGAAAGGGGAGTGGGCAATTGCTCATAAAGGTATTATAGGCACCCACTGTAGTAGCATTGGGTACAGAGTCTGGTGCTGTTTGAAACCTCCATTGCCAATAATCACTTCTAGGTAACAGTTCCAGGATGAGGATAAGTGCTTGAAGTTGCAAAAGAATAGGGATACTGAGGAACAGTATCACTTTCTTTCCCAAGGGAGCAATTTCCCTGATAAGCAATATCACTTGCAGCTGTCAGACCCTTCCTGGGTAAGGATTGAATAGCAGACCAGCGGAGCAGTGAATTTGATAATTGATTATAGGTAGCATTGTCAGGTGATTATATTGGTACTATCCTGTCACAAATTATTAATAAGCCTCATTATTAAAGGTGTTTATTCAAGAAACATTTTATAATCATATCTTTGTAGGAATATATGTAAATTGATTCCAATTATTTAAACTAAAAATTTGTTAATTTAAGTTTAAAAAGATACAAATAATAATTAAATAATTGTGAGAATTTCTCTCTCAGAATTGGACAAATGTAAAAGAAAGGTAAGCAAAATAGAAAAGAGAAAATGAATCAAAGAATTAGACAATTCACAATAGATTGATATATGCCATTTTCTAAAAATACATTAACAATTATATGCATTATGAATACTACATGGTATCATTGCAAACTAGATCATATGGTAGGAAATAAAAAATCTACATCATTGTAACAAACAGCAGAAATACTAAACACATTCCTTAAAGATTATAACAAAGAAAAGCAATTAATACAGGGAAGATGAGCAAAAAAATACATATGTATTTGCAAGCTTAATAACAACATTCCAAAGAAAAAATAAAACAGTAATCTAGGAAATAGAGTGATATTGATTAGCCCCTACACACCTAAATTATATTGACACATGTAAATCCAAATGTAGAAGGAAGAAATGTATGCTTGAGAACATAAGGTTCCAAAATTTAAAAAAAAAATGATTAAAGAAATAAATATAGAATTTAATAATTGGAAAAAACAAATAGACTGCAAATAAGCACATTTAGGAAATATGAGAAAAGTAAATGAGAAATTGATTAATTGGAAAACAAAATGACATAAATGTGATAAGCTAAACTAAAAAGTAATACTTTAAATGTATTAAGAAAATCAATAAGCATTGAAGTATCTTGATTTAAAAAGTGAAGAAAAAATTAACTAAATAAAAGTAGCTGTATGAAATCATAACATAGATAATTTTTCAGAACCTGTGGTAATGATTTAATTCTAAAAATGAAATTAATGTCACCAAGAAAAATTGAATGAGTTTGATAGGGACAATTACAACGGGAAAAAAAGCGAAACCTTGTTCACTTGGATTGATTGAAGAATTCCATCAAAATCTGAGAAAATAATTCATACTTATATTACATAAATGATTTTACAATTTGAGAAAGAAAAAATCAATGAAACTTTTTTTAACGTGGCTAATTTTATCCTAAAACAAATAATAAGTGAAAAACAAAAAAGGAGAATTATGGTTCAACAGCATGAATGAACAATGATTTAAATATTAGATATAATTCTGAGAAATGAGCATGACAGTTTATCCAAAATAATTTACTATGGTGAGTTGCAATTCATTTTAGAGATGCAAAAGTATTTCATTCTTAGGAAACCAAGGTAATTATTCTTGTTGAAAAAAAAAGGATCCCAAAAATGTTACTTTATTAATAAATGGATAAAATGCATCTAATCAATTATAAATATCATTTATGCTATAAAACAAACACAAAAATCTCTTTAAAGTACAGGTATAGAAGAGCCATTTAAAATGATATAATGTACCTAATATTAAAATGGAACATTATATACAAGGAAGACACATTAGAAATTTTTCCTAAAAATTAAGGAGTAATCAAGTATACAATCTTTTTTTGATGTTATGTGTCTTAGTTTTTTTTTTATTAATAATGGTAAGATCATAAGGAAAAAGAGGAAAAAAAAGAAAAAGTTACATAAAGAGAAAGGAAAAATTAACTTCCTCTGTTGGTAATAGGATACATTATTTAGAAAACCCTAGGGAATCAGAGAAGAAAATACCTGAGACAAATAAAAACTTCAGTATAAATTGGCACATGAATCAACAGAATTTCTTCAAAAAATAAATCCATGAAAGAATATTAAGGAGGGAAATCTCACTCAAAATGTAAAACAACATGAAACAATTATATTGGAGTCAATTTACTTAATTGGAATCAATTTACATAATCAATACCTATAAAGACACAATTATAAAATGTTTTTTTAATAAATAAACAACTTTAATAACTTGAGGCTAATCCCTAATTCATGGCAAGGTTGTGCCAATATAATTAAAATGATTATGCTAGGGGCAGCTAGGTGGCGCAGTGGATAGAGCACTGGCCCTGAAGTCAGGAGGACCTGAGTTCAAATGCGACCTCAGACCAAAACACTTGACACTTACTTGCTGTGTGACCCTGGAGAAGTCGCTTAACCCCAATTGCCTAACAAAAAAAAATGATTATGCTAGCTATAGTTAATTTACAAATTTAGTGGTAAACCTATTACAACATCAAAGATATGCTTTACATTGATAGACCTAGTAACAACAAAAGTTAAGAGATAAAAACAAAATATCTATCACATCCAAGGCAATGCCTTTGGGGGAGAAGGCATATTGAAATCACCAGAGATAAGTAATTCCAAACCTCATACTATATTTTAAAACAACAATCATTAAAAACTTTTTGCTACTGGTTCAAATATTGAAAAGTAGATTAATCAGATATTGTATACAAGGAATCTAATAATGCATTCTTTAATAACTACTCTGAAGTCTAACATCATATTCAACAATTTGGTATAAATGAAAAGAAGGAATAGCCAAGATTGAAAGGATTATAGAAAGTGGGACAAATTAGTGTTCAGTTAGTGGACTTATCATTAGATCAAATAGTTTAGAAAACTTATTTGATATTATGCAAAGAAAAGATCAATATTTATTCACCTGAAGATTCAGATTCTAAGCTTATAGTTCAAATATGTAAAGTATTGAAAAGGAGGAAAAGCTCCATACTAAAACATCTGTAGCATCATTGTTTGAAGTAGCAAAGAATTGGGAATAAATTAATGTCCATCGATTAGAATAGTGCTTAAGTTATGGTATATGAATGTGATGAAATATGTCTATGCTGTAGGAAATGATGAATTTAATGAATACAGAAAAAACACATGAATACATTTGAAATTCTCCAAAGTGAATGATGAAGAACCTGGAAAACAACATAAATAGTTATATTGCTGTACACAAATATATAATTGTCTATTTTCTAATATAGTAAAATATTATGTGATGTAATATACAAAAATATTAATATCATATGCAAGATATAATTTATTTAATATAAACATATATGATAATATATGGTTTTGATGGGCACCTAGGGGACACAGTGGATAGAGTGCTGGGCCTGGAGTGTGGAATACTTGAGTTCAAACCCATCCACAATTATTAGCTGTGTGACCTGGGCAAGTCACTTAACATCTATTTGCTTCAGTTGCCTCCTCTGTAAAATGGATATAAAAATAGAACCTACATCCCAGGGTTGTTGTGAGAATCAAATAAGATATTGATTGTGAAGCATTTAGAACACTGCCTACCATATAACAAGCATTTTATAAATATTAGTTAAAAATAACAATAAAAATTATAGCTATGTAAATGGGAAGAAGAAAATAATTTAAATTGAATGCTATGAAATTATAACTAAGCTTAACACCAAAGGAGGCTTTGTAAATCATATTCAGTCTTATATATGGAAGTGGGAAATCGTGTGTGTATCACTGAATATAAAGTCAAAATTGGTTATTATATTGCTTAATTACACTGTACTTTTTCCCCTATTTTTTTTACTCTTTGTCATTAGGGATGCCTCTCTGGAAAGAGAGGAGTCATATCTATCTAGTAGATATAGATATAGATATATAGATATATATGTGTACATGTATGTTAATTTAAATTATGTAAAATGCAAAGATATCAATTAAAATTAAATTAAGTCTAGCAATTTTTAAATAATAAAATCAATGAAACCTTACATTGTAATTGTAAGAAGGTATCTCTTCTGTGATTCTTTTCTCTAGCAAATCTGTTTGTTTCTCTGCTTCATCAGATAAGCTCATTTTAAAGTACTTACTACTAGTCTAATTCTTTTTTTTTTCTTTCTCCTTCTACTAGTTTTACCATCGCTATGATTACATTATTTCTCTTTCTCTAAAATGTTTGGTGGTATGTTTTATGTGAAATAAACCACAAGAAATAAAGTTCTTGCTGTAATTATATCACACAAGTGCAATTGAAGGTTGACTTAAGATTGACGTGTTAAGAAACCATTTACATGATAATAAACAACATAGCAAAGTAACGATGCTCTGGCTTTCTGTAGATCTGTGCTAGGCTTATGATATCACATGATGCCATTTTGCTCACTCAAGGAGGATCAGAAACAAGCATTGCAGTTGCCTGTTACTGTAGAATACAGCAGAGTGGAAACTCCTGATGAGTATCATGCTGCTCTCTTTCTAAGAGATACGCCAAATTTTTGGAACAGGGCCGAGCTACTTATGTCGTTGATCTAATTGTGGCCTGTGATTACTGATTCTAATAAACACTGTTTTACAGGTATTTATACATGTATATGTATTTACATATATATATACATATACATTACATAATATGTGTATGTATGTGCACAGGTACACACAACACATTTATAAATCATGCAGTATTTGTATGTATATGTGTGTGAATGTAAATTTGTGCAGGCACCTATGAATATCTGTATAGACCTGTATTTTTAACTTTTATATATTCATATACACACTTTTATATATACAAACTCATACCTACATAGTACATATATGAAACACATACATATATTTATGCACACATATGTGCACACATACATGTACATGTATGATTTTGGGTTATTGATGTCTAAGAGAGAGTTATCTATGAATAGGCTTGCTTTCTAATTAAAACATAATTGAATTCTAGTAGGATGTACTTATCTTTTTTTTTGCAGGACATCTATTTTTCACTTTCAATCTTACATTTAATTACTGACTCTGCTGAATACACAATCTTCTACATGTTCCTGGATTTTTGTCACTGACTATAAGTTATATTTTTTACATTGTCATGCTACATTTTAGTACAGAAAATGAAGACTTTTCAAATTACACCTGTCACTTTAATACTATGATCCTGATATATCCCAACATCATTCAAAGATTTAAAAAATACTTCCTTTTTATAAAAGGTATGTTGGTCTATTCAATGACAACTTATTTCTCTGTCTCTGTTGGATAAAAAGGCATGTCATGATTGTGAGTCATTTGAACTGCATACTGGCTATAAGGTAAACATTCATTCTCTGGCTGTTTCCTTCATTGCTTTAAATGTCTACAGAGTAGAATTGATGATATAAAAATACATAACAGTTCTAATATTTTTGTTGTGATCACTATATCGTTTCAGGCTCAAAGTACTGTATCATTTCTCCCCCCTCTTCTGTTCCTCTTTATTAAAATCTTGACAGCTCATGTAATGTGTTATATAACCTTGCAAATAGGTTCAAAAATATCTGCAGTCTCTCAATTCCCCCAAACATTCATCTGCATGCAAATTTGTCATTGACTCTTCCTACAGTTGTCAATTTTCATAGAAAAAAAGAAAAGCATGAGAGTTTTCTAGGAATCTGGGCATCTGCTAATAAAATTCTGACTGACTTCCATATTTGCCAAGTACTTCCTAGAAATGAGAAGGATAGGCCATTCCAAAATTTTCAAAAGAGGAGTCTTTAAATTACTAAATCAAATTGCTCACATATACTAAGTTTTTAGGTCAAACATTTTCCCCTATGTTGTAAAGGAAAATTGACACTCGAATAGGCTATAAAGCTAAAAAGTAGATCTGATACCTAAATCATTGGCATGATGTCATACAATAAATGAAAAATATAGAGGTTTAATATTTATCATGGGGGGGAGAAAAATTAGGGGGTTTTAAAACATTCTATCTTGCACTAAAATAGGATTCACCACGTCATTTATAGTGACTTAATATTCAACAAATTTCTTTTTATATTATCTAGGTGAGCCCAAGCACTAAAGAAACATGACACATGTGGAGAGATAAAGTTTGTCATCTAATTCTAAAACTGTAGTGTAGATAATATTGAGAAGATGATTTGTGAAAAGTAGAGAACATCAGGCTGCTAGGTGGCACAGTGGATAGAGTGCCTGGCCTGGAGTCAGGAAGACTCATCTTTTTGAATTTGAATCCTGCCTCAGATACTTACTAGATGAGTGACCCTGGGCAAGTCATTTAACCCTGTTTGCCTTAGTTCCTCATCTGTAAAAGGAACTGGAGAAAGAAATGGAAAACTACTCTAGTATCTTGGCTAATAAAACCCCAACATGTGGTCACAAAGATTTGGGCACAACTGAAATGACTGAACAACAAAAACAACAACAACAAGACTAATGGAACATCTAGTAAAAGGGGTTTAAAGACAAATAAATGAAACTTACAATGGCCAATATAATAGGTTCCTTCACATTTATGCCCACATATAAAATATAATATGTATGTCCACATATTTTATATGTTTATGAATATATACACACATGTATTATATATTTAAAGAATGAATTATTTTTTAAAAATTTATGGAAACAAGAAATTTGGCTTTTTTTGTAAAATTGCTATGTCACAGACATTATTAATTATTAGAACTCAGACATCTATTTTGCCTTTCACTTAATTCCTGACTTAATTAACAAGGAACTAATATATTTTAGTACACATTTGAATACACAAATATTTGTATAAAATATGTGTTTGCATATATAGATTTATGATTCCTCATTTTTTTCTTTTTTGTTATGATTTGATCTACATTCATGACTCATCACTGTAGGAAATTTCTTGTGAGAAAAATCTTATCCATTGTATAGATCAGCAGTCATTTTCAACTTACAATCTTGGGTAGATGACTAGGACCCTGTGATGTTAAGTTAACTGCTTTAATCAGGGTCAAGAGCAAGACTGTGTCAAAATTAGGCTTTGAACACAGTTAATAGTATTCATTATTTACACTCAGTAGAATCGAGCTATCTATATACAAGCAAACAAAAAGAAAACAAGCAAGGAAATAAAACTATATTGAAGTGCCAATATGAAAGCCCCCTTCCCACATACTGCTCAGAAACATGTATGTAATTTTTATTCTTATAGATTTACTGGTATCATGGAGATTTTAAATAATTTTCCCAGAGTAATGGGCATTATAAGAGTCTGGAGTTTTGAGAATGTAAATTACTCTACAAATCTATTTATTAATCATTTTTCTTCACAAAAAATATAATTAAAATGCATTGGAAAGAATATGAATATTGTAGGTCATGGTATCTATTCCCATTTCATAATAGCATGAATTGAATTTTATAGTTTCTTTATTTTTAACATCTTTTATTGCTTCAAATTATAATTTAAAAGTATGTGTGCATTTCTTCTCTTTCCATCATCTTTTCACTCCAAACAAATACTCTTCATGGTGTTTTAGTTCACACAACATTCAATTATTAGTGTGAAATGGAGAACATGTACATCACCATGAACTGCTTTTCTACTACATCATTATTTTTACTGCCAATCCTTTTGTTCCTCATGTATTCCCAGATTTGAGTTACTTTATCTTCATGGAAAAGAGTGGTGTCTATTTGTATAAGATAAAAGATTAATTTCCTTATACACATGTATTTATTTTCATTATTAAGTCATCCTGGGAAAAAAAAAGAAATATGGTTGACTTTTCCTGCTACAATAAAGCAATATATTCAGATTCTTTTGAATTGGACTAAAAGACTGTTAAATAGCCCTGGTCACTCAGGGCAGAGGAGGGGGAGAAAAGGGTTGCTATATGGAAGTGAATGAGCAAATTCACCTCTGGAAGCTTTCTCTTTTCATCCTCCTAGAAGTTTATCTTTTTTTAATTTTTTTCTAGGTATTTAAAGATTTAAAATATGTTTGAAAATTTTATTTAATGGATATCATAATAAATAATGAGTTCTTATCATGAGTTAATATCTAGATATTCTCTCTAAAATATTTCCACTTAAATATAGCTTTTTCTGTTAAATCTTAAAGTATTTATGATTTAGAGAATAGGAGAATTACCTACAGCTACTTGATTATTGGTGAAATATTTTTTTTCTTTTTCTTACACCTATCCCCTTTTCAAATTTAACTTCAAATTTCCTCTTTACTTCCTACTAAAGCCCCTAATTATGAGGTACTTATTATTTTGCTAGTTGAGATATGGTAAGAATATAGTTACACTCCCAGCATTTCACAAAGAAGTAGAGAATACTGAAAGAAGGAACACAAAATGTGAAAATGATAAAGGAAAATTAGACAGATGAACATGGGGTAAAAAAAATTGACAGTAAAATCAAACTTGTTATAATAACAAAGAGAAAATGAAAGGAAATATGATCAGCCTATGATAGAGAAGATCAAAAATAAGGGATCCCTCAAAAAAAGAGAGAAGGGGTTTCAATAATGTAGGTTCAAAGAGTGGAATAAAAGCTATAGCTTTTCTCATAAACAAATCCGAGTTTATTTTTGGTCAACAATTACTTGTTTATATATTTTCAAGGTACTTTCTTACCTTTTCATGAAAGTAACATCAATGTGAAAAATAACAATAATAAAGTTAATTCATATCTTTTTTTAACAGAGGTAGTAAATTAGGAATTTGGAAATGACTCCCAAAACAAAATATATTTATTAAAGATTTCTGAATTAACTTATACATTTATATGCTATATAGAATTTTATGTATATGCATATATATTATTTAAATTTATTTTCATTCATTAAGGGATATTTGAAGTTTGTACATTTAAATATTTAGGCCTTTGAAATATTTCTTCATACAATTTAAAATATTAATCAACTTTTTATAACATACATTTCACTAAATATCATGTAATTCTATTTGGGAATATTGCTCAAAGCTTAATCGTATTATCATTATTTTCAGAATATTTTATAATATAATTTTATAATATAATATAATACAATAAATTGTGCCACCACAAGTATTTCTGAACAATTGCAATTTTTGAGGAAAGTTTTAAGTTTTCCTACTCAGTTGAATACATTACAGTAGTCAAGATTTGGCTTTTGATTTGTAAGTGAATAGAACAATATTTATGCTAAAATTTTGCCACTTTCATAATGCTACTTCTCTTGATGTACAGATAGAAACAAAATATCATTTTCTGTTTGACATGTCCACATTTTTCCTGTTCAATTTTTTTTTAAATTTTCAGGAACCTGCATTTTATAATTGAAAGTCATACAGAAGTAACAATTGTTTAGAAGAAACCATCCAAATTTCTATCTTTTTTCTACAGCCTAAAGATTAATTATGCACACATGTACCAAGTCTTTTTCCTTTTATGAGTCACCATTGCAAATATGAAAAGTTCTCATATCCATGCATTTAAAAATAAAACTTGTAAAGTTCCCCTCTTCCATTGAAACAGTCTAAACTGTCAGTTCAGCTAACCTTTGTTTGCCTGTCACTGTGTTCCCATGATTAAATGTGAAGATTATAATCATTAACCATGCCGGAGGTTCACTGTGGGTGGAATTTTGATATGTGGATGACATTTTGTTTATAGTATGAAGTCAAATCAGACTTCATCTTTTCCAGCTCAACACCCAGAGGTCTCTAGGTTAGCTACTAAGGGCTAGCTGCATTTGTGTCACCTGACTTAATATGAAACACTGCATCTACAGCAGATTGCAAGCTATTTTACTGTATTCTTTCATCTTTGCCTTTCCTTTAATGAGGGTAATCTATTGGACATATACACATTTGTAGTGACCTAGACATGAACTTTTTTTTTTCAATGGGAAAGAGAATATAAAGAAATATAGTGAATATCTATATAATTTGTATGTTTTATAGATTTTTCTACTCTTGACTCATTCAAGATTAATAAATGTGTACAATTTTAGTTTTCAGTAAATATATTTCTTTTATTGCTACAAGAAATAATGCTGTAATATTTATAATTATTTTAGTACTGCTGATGTTAAAATATGAATGGCATTAATACGTGTGGCGATAAAACCATTTTGCCAATATAAATGCATATTTGATATCTTTAAACATTATTAAAAGCTAAGTGAATATGTGTGTTACAGTAGGTGTGTGAAAAATTGTACTTAGTAATGAAAATGACTCTTTTCATTAGTGTAAATTCCATCTTCAAAGAGCTAAAACCAGACATCACATGTGTGGCAATAATTGGGCTTACTATTATACCAGGAAGGTAAAAAAAAATTAAAATCAGATTTGACATAAATATTCCAAAAAGAGCTATGAATCCGATGGTTTTTTTTTATCATATTTTGAGAACTGACATTAATTTGACACTATAACTGCCTATATTACATGGAGGTTTCATTTCCCAATTTATATCTATTTTGTTTAAAAAAAAACTACAAGGAATTTACCTGGAACTAGTAGAGCTGTAAAGCCCCATTGAGTCACTGAGTTCTCTAAGATTAAGAAAATCTTGGGAATTTTATCATTGAAGCAAGAAGGCATTATGAGGGAATAAGAAAAAAGTACCTGGATATGTTAGATTTAGTTCTAAACTAGGGCCTTTAACCTATTGCCTAATATGTGTTTATTAATCTTATTAAATATATGCAAAATTAACTAACACTGATATTATTCAAGGAAAATTTTATTTATTTCCTTAATGCTAACTAATGAGGAGGAATGTTATCTGTCAGCATCAAACCACAAGCTGCCCAAATCTGACAAACTTTTGAAACAAAATATTGTGACATATTGAGGTCTGAATATTCATAAATTACTTTGGAGATTTTTCTATCACAACCAGTGGAGGTGGTGCCAAACTTGCCTAAAGAAGCTAAAGAAATATAGATAGGTGGATCAATAGGTAGACAGATAGATAGACAGACGGACACACACACATGTGTTTGTGTACGTATGTATGTATGAATATATGTGTATAGATAGAGAGACCGAGATAGATAGATGGATAGATAGATAGGCAGACAGACAGACAGACAGACAGACAGACAGACAGATAGATAGATAGATAGATAGATAGATAGATAAGTAAATTCCTTCCTGATATTCTGATGTCCATTTCCTTGGTACAGTTTAACTTCAGGTTATGCTCACTTTTCTTTCTTTCTTTTTTTTTCTTTTTTCAAAATCTCCTTCCCCAATATATAATGTAGAAGTCTATATGATAGATAATTTTCAGTGATGTAGAAAGAAAACTGACTGGAATGAGTATTCAAAGAATTTTTTTTATATAAGAAGTGTTTTATAAAATACAAACTTATTTTTTAAAGCAAAATGTTCACCATGAAGTCATATACCATACAAGTAGGAATTATTCATTGAAACATGCAAAAATTAAATTGAAAATATTCAGACTAGAAACTGTCTGTCATTGGTTGGTGCACCCTGATTTCTCCCTTTCCAAAGATACAGCTACGTGTATTTTCCATATCTGCCATGGTATTGCAACTTTAATCTGCCAGGTTCTTCTCATTTATGGTAATGACCAACTTTTATCTGGAACTCTGTTTATAAGAGGCTGCTCCAAATTTTCTGGTAACAAAAAGACATTGAGACCTCCAGGAAGGAAAAGATGTGATAAAAGGTTTTGACAGGAATCTGCTAATTGTAGATCAACTTCACCTTAGGAAATAGCAACTAGAGTCATATTGTAGAAAAGGTAGGGAAAGCTCTGGAAAAGGGCAAAAGGACCGCTACAGACACAACTCCCTCATGAGCCTCTGGTTTAAGAACATGGTGAACAAGGAAATAATTTCAAAGTTTCCCAGGAGAGTCTGCCAAAGGAACTAGCAGCAAGAGGGAGAGAGAGAGCTGAAATTGTCATCTCTGTCAAGCATAGTAGGTAAAGAGAATTTTTCCCGAACCTGACAAGAGGGTGTTGCAATACCTACTTGGGAGTAAACATATGTTAGTCACTGTATTAGCTGAAAAGATGAAAGTGCTGGAAAAATACCTCTAGGCTGCGGTTGTCCAGGAGAATGAAATGAAAGAAAAATTGGGAAAAATATCAAATGGTATTTTGATGGGAAAAAAGAATGATGATTTTAAAAGGAAGAAGAGAATACTAACCTATACTATTAGGATTAAGGTTAGAAAAAAGTATCACAGAGAAAGTAGGGGAGAAGGAAGTTCTTTGAATGTTTTCAGCTATGACAAGATAGCAGAAGTTTTGTTGTTTTTTTTTAAGTATGTGTGTATGTGTGTGTGTGTGTGTCTGTGTGTGTGTGTCTGTGTTTCTAATCCTAATGCACAGACACCCCCCTTCCAAATCTATCCCAGGTTATCAGCCCCAGGATGAAAAAGCTTACTGGGGCTTTAAAGACCAATGACGAAGATCCTCTGTTGCCTCAAGGAGATAGATCATCCAGGACAGACTAGAGGAAGAAGAGACTAAAGATGATGCCTTGAGAGACCACATGCAGAAGAGCAAACCTGACCTGACATGGTAAATAGTGAGGTATGTTGTTTTTCTGGAGCAGTTATGAGAAATGTGACTTAGAGTACCTAAGATTATCAAACTTGATGATTTGGAAGCACTCCATTTTAGGAAAAACTTTAAAAAAACTTGAGTTCATGGGGTAAAGCCAAGATGGCAGACTAAAAGCAGTGACTTGCTTGAGATCTCCCCTAAAACCCTCCAAAAACCTGTGAAAATGACTAAAAAATTGTAGGGCAGCAGAAGCCACAAGAGAATGAAACAAATTTCCAGGCCATAAAAACCTGGGAAGTCAACAGGAAAGGTCTGTTGCACCAAGCTGAGAGAGGCGTTCAGTCCAGAACAAGTCATGCCAGCACATATAGGGACCCAGGAAACCCAGAGTAGTCCTCAGGTGACTGAATCACTGGCAACCACAGTGGTTTTCAGACTTCTCAACTCACAAACACCAAGACAACTTAGCAAGTCAGTAAGAAAGGTATGTTAGGAGTAAAAAGGTAGTCACTCTCGCCCTTCCCTAGCAACCTCTGAAAACCCAGAAAATATCACCCCAGAAAAAACCATGGAACAGCTGAACCAGAAGAAAGACAGGGTACAGCAGTGCAGTAGCCCAGGTAGCTAGAGGGATTAACTGGGAAAGAACCCTCTTACCCTGGGGGAAGGGAAGCAGTAGGGAACCTGGAGTAACCCAGTCAGCTAGTTAAAAGACCACTTTAGCTCACCAGGAGGAGATTCTGGTGCCTCGGCATTCTACAGCAAAGGAATCTCCCAGTGCCTCAACAGAACTAAGGGAGGCAGCACTGCAAGGGGACCCAGGTAGATAAACACCTGGCAGCACCCATCTAAAAGGAGCTGAACAAAGCTAAAGGAAAGGAAAAGCAGACAACCTAGATTTGCCTGAAAGTCCCAGCCTTGCTGATTCCAGCCCAACACCAGGTAAGCTGCCAGAACCCTACAGTCTCCAATTGCCAATATAAGGGACCCCAGCACACAAAGCCAGTGACCTAGACCTAGGCTCCCAACACAAGAAGCTTGGGTCAGTGCCCTCTGCTCCCCAGCAGGAGAGCATAATCTCTTTAAAGGCCAGGGAATAAAGAAACGCCATGAGTAAAAAAGAAATGTACCATAGATTCATATTATGAGAAGAGTTCACTCTTGATCTTCAGATCAAGACAAAAATTCTGTAGAGGACAACATTGTCATCAAACCCACATCTGCAACATCAAAAGGGAATATGAACTGGTCTGAAGCCCAAAAAGCCTTCTTAGAAGAGCTCAGGAAGGATTTTAAAAGTCAAATGAGAGAGGTAGAGGGAAGAATGCTTAAAAAGTACAACTGGCCAATTGGAAAAAAAAATGTACAGTGAATAAAACAAGTCCCTAAAAAACACAATTGGCCAATTGCAAAAAAAAGTACACTGAAGAAAACAAATCCCTTAAAAATACAGTTGGCCAACTAGAAAAAAAGTGCACTGAAGAAAACAAATCCCTTACAATTGGCCAATTGGAGAAGAAAGTACAAAGATCTAACAGAAGAAAACAATATGTTAAAAATTAGAATTGAACAAATGGAAACTAATGACTCTATGAGAGAGCAAAAATCAGTCAAATAGAAACAAAAAAAATAAAAAAAATAGATGAAAATGTAAAATACCTCATGGGTAAAACAACTGACATGGAAAATCAATCCAGGAGAGACAACTTAAAAATTATTGGCCTACCTGAAAATCATGACCAAAAAAAGAGCCTGGACAATATCCTTCAGGAAATCATAAAGGAAAACTACCCCGAAGTCCTAGAACCAGAAGGCAAAATAACTATAGAAAGAATCCACCGCTCCCTGCCGAAAAGAGATCCCAAATTGAAAACTCCAAGGAATATAATAGCTAAATTCCAAAATTACCAGATTAAAGAGAAAATACTGCAAGCAGTCAGAAAAAAAAAATTAAATATCATGGAACTACAGTCAGGATTACACAGGCCCTTGCAAACTCTATATTAAAAGACTGTAGGGCATGGAACATGATATTCCATAAGCCAAAGGAGCTAGGAATGCAGCCAAGGATTAACTACTCAACAAAAAGGAGTGTGATTTTTCAGGGAAGGAGATAGATATTCAATGAAATAGGGGACTTCCAAACCTTCCTGATAAAAAGACCAGAGCTCAACAAAAAATTTGATCTTCAAGGACAAGATTCAAGAGAGACATAAAAAGGTAAATGGGACAGAAGGGCAAAATGTTTACATCCCTACAAGGGAAGATGATACTTGCAACTCTTGAGAACTGTATTGTTATTATACCATGTTAAAGAAGCATACACAAAGGGACTGGATATAAGTTGACTTTGATGTAATGATAAAGAAATCTAATCAAGTGGGTTCCAAGTAAGTGGATTAGTCTGAGCTAAGAAAGTGTACTGAGAAAGGAGGAGGCAGACAAGGGTAAATTACATTACAGGAAAAGACACAAAAATCTATTAGAACAGAGGTAAAGAAGGGAGGGGGGATGAGCATTGTTTGAACCTTACTCTCATCAGATTTGGCTCAAGAAGGGAATAACATAATCAGTTAGGTATAGAAATCTAACTTGCACTATAGGCAGTAGGAGGGAAAAGGGGAAAGAAAAGGGTGGGGGGATAGAAGGGAGGGAAGAAGCAGTAAGGGTAAAGGGGAAGAATAGCAAAAGGGATAATAAAAGGGAGGTGGGAATGAAGGAGGCGGTGGTCAAAAGCAGAACACTAGTGGGGGGGAGGAGAAAGAAAAGCATAAATGGGGGGGGAAAGGATGGAGAAAATGACACAGATAGCAATCATAAATGTGAATGTGAATGGGATGAACTCTCCCATAAAATGAAAGCATATAGCAGAATGGGTTAAAAACCATAATCCTACAATATGTTGTTTACAAGAAACACATTTGAAAAACAGTGACACATACAGTGTAAAGGTAAAAGGCTGGAGCAAAATATATTATGTTTCAGCAGAAGTAAAAAGAAAAAAAAGTAGGGGTAGCAATGCTGACCTCAGACAAAGCAAAAGCAAAAGTAGATCTTATCAAAAGAGATAAGGAAGGAAACTAAATCATGCTAAAAAGCACCATAGACAATGAAGTTATATCATTACCAACCATATATGCACCAAATAGTATAGCATCCAAATTCTTAGAGGAGAAGTTCAGGGAGTTACAGGAAGAAGTAGACAGAAGGGGCAGCTAGGTGGTGCAGTGGACAGACCTGGATTCAGGAGGACTTGAGTTCAAATCTGATCTCAGACACATAACCCTTACTAGCTGTGTGACCCTGGGCAAGTCACTTAACCCCATTGCCTAGCCAAAAAAAAAAAGAAGAAAAAGAAAAGTAATAGAATGCAAAAATATTCTAGTGGTGGACCTCAACCTCCCCCTCTCTGAACTAGATAAATCTAAACACAAAATAAACAAGAAAGAAGTTAAGGAGGTAAATAGAACATTAGAAAAGTTTGGTATGATAGACCTCTAGAGAAAACTGAATGGGGATAGAAAGGAATATACTTTTTTCTTGGCAGTACATAGCACATTCACAAAAATTCATAAAAACCTCACAATCTAATGCAGAAAGGCAGAAATATTAAATGCATCCTTTTCAGATCATGATGCAATAAAAATTATATGTAATAAAGAGCCATGGAAAGATAGACTAAAAATAATTTTAAACCAAATAACCTACTCCTAAAAAATGATTGGGTCAAACAAATCATAGAAACAATCAATAATTTCATTCAAGAGAATGACAATAATGAAGCAACATACCAAAACTTAGGGGATGCAGCAAAAGCAGTTCTTAGGGGAAGTTTTATACCTCTAAATGCTTACATAAATAAAAAAGAAAAAGAAGAGATCAATGAATTGGGAACACAACTAAAAAAACTAGAAAATGAACAAATTAAAAATCCTCAATTAAACACCAAATTAGAAATATTGAAAACCAAAGAAAAAATTAAGAAAATTGAAATTAAGAAAACTATTGAACTAATAAATAAGAGCTAATAAATAAAGTTAATAAGAGTTAATAAATAAACTAAGAGCTGATTTTATGAAAAAACCAATAAAATAGATAAACCTTTGGTTAATATACTTTTAAAAAAAAAGAAAGAAGAAAACAAAATTACTAGTATCAAGAATGGAAAGTGTAAATCTACCACCAAAGAAGAGGAACTTAAAACAACAATGAGGAATTATTTTGCCCAACTATATGCCAACAAAGTTGACAATCTTAGTGAAATGGAAACATATTTACAAAAATATAAATTGCCCAGATTAACAGAAGAGGAAGTAAAATACTTAAATAACCCCATCTCAGAAAAAGAAATTGAACAAGCCATTGATGAACTCCCTAGGAACAAATCTCCAGAGCCAGATGGATTTATATGCGAATTGTAGCAAACATTTAAAGACCAATTAATTCCAATACTGCATAAACTACTTGGGAAAATAGGTAAAGGAGTCCTACCAAATTCTTTTTATAATACAAATATTGTGCTGAAACCTAAAGGAGGAAGAGTCAAAACAGCGACAGAAATTTATAGACCGATTTCTCTAATGAATATAGATGCAAAAATTTTAAACAAAATATTAGCAAATAAATTACAGGATCTTATCACAAGAATAATACACTATGACCAGGTAGGATTTATACCAGGAATGCAGGGCTGGTTCAATATAAGGAAAACTATCAGCATAATTCATCATATCAACACCAAAACTAACAGAAATCACATGATCATCTCAATAGATGTAGAAAAAGCTTTTGACAAAATACAACATCCATTCCTATTAAAAACACTAGAGAGCACAGGTATAAATAGAGGCTTCCTTAAAATAATAAATTACAGCTATCTAAAACTTTCAGCAAGCATAACATGTAATGGGGACAAGCTAGAAGCATTTCCAATAAGAACGGGGGTGAAACAAGGATGTCCATAACCACCACTGTTATTCAACATCGTACTGGAAACGTTAGCTTTAGCAATAAGAGAAGAAAAAGGTATTGAAGGTATTAGAATAGGCAAAAAAGAAACAAAGCTATCAATCTTTGCAGATGCCATGATATTATTCTTAAAGAATCCCAGAGAATCAAGTAAAAAACTACTTGAAATAATAAACAACATTAGAAAAGTTGCAGGCTATAAAATAAACCCACATAAATCATTGGCATTTCTATATATTACCAACAAAGCCCAACAGCAAGAGATAGAAAGAGAAATTCCATTTAAACTTACTGAAACATTATAAAATATTTAGGAGGAGTCTACCTCCCAAAACAAACCCAGGAACTCTACGAACACAATTACAAAACACTTTTCACACAAATAAAGTCAGATCTAAATAATTTGAAAAACATCAGTTGCTCATTGGTAAGCCGAGCTAATATAATAAAAATGACAATTCTATGTAAGCTAATTTACTTATTCAGTGTCATATCAATCAAACTACCAAAAATATTTTATAGAGTTAGAAAAAATAATAACAAGATTCATTTGGAAGAACAAAAGGTCCAGAATATCAAGAGAACTAATGAAAAGAAATGCAGGGGAAGGTGGACTATCTGAAAGCCATGATCAAAAAAAAAGCCTAGACATCATCTTCCAAGAAATTATCAATGAAAACTGTTCTGATATTTTAGAACCAGAAGACAAAATAGAAATTGAAAGAATCCACCAATCACTTCCTGAAAGAGATCCCCAAAGAAAAACTCCTAGGAATATTGTAGCCAAATTCCAGCATTCCCATGTCAAGGAGAAAACATTGCAGGCAGCCAGAAAGAAACAATTCAACAACAATTCAAACAATTCAAGTATTGTGGAAACACAATCAGGATAACACAAGATTTGGCAGCTTCTACATTAAGGGACTAGAGGGCATGGAGTATGATATTCCAGAGGGCAAAGGAGTTAGGACTACAACCAAGAATCACCTACCCAACAAAACTGAGTATAATCCTTCAGGGTAAAAAATGGTCATTCAATGAAATAGGAGACTTTCAAGCATTCCTGAGGAAAAGACTAGAGCTGAATAGAATTGACTTTCAAATACAAGACTCAAGTGAAACATGGAAGAGGTAAACAGGAAAGAGAAATCATAATAGACTTAGTAAGGTCAAACTGCTTACATTCCTGCATGGAAAGATGATATTTTTAACTCATGAGTCCTTTGTCAATATTAGGGTAGTGGGAGGGAAAAATTATATGTATGTATAGATAGATAGATAGAGGGCACAGGGTAAGTTGAAGATGAACGAATGGTATTTGGAAAATAAAATGAAGGGGTGAGAGAGGATTATAGTGGGAGAAGGAGAAAGGGAGAAGTAGAATGGGGTAAATTATCTCCCATGAAACAGACAAGAAAAGGCTTTTACAGTGGAGGGGAAATGGGGGAAGGTGAGAGGGAATGAGTGAATCTTATTGTTATAGGATTTGTCTTAAGGAGGGAATAACATACACAACGGGAAATGGAAATCTATCTTACCCTATGGGAAAATAAGTGGGGAAAGGGACAAAAGAACAGGGAGTTGATAGAGGGGAGGGCAGATTGGGGGAGGGGATAATAAAAAACAAACACTTCTGAGGAGGGACAGGGTCAAAAGAGAGAATAGAATAAATGGGCAATAAGGTAAGATGAAGGGAAATATACTTAGTTTTTCACAACATGACTACTATGGAAGTGTTTTGCATGACTACACATCTATAACCTGTATTGACATGCTTGCCTTTTCAATGAGAGTGGGTGGGGAGGGAGGAAGAGAGGAAATTTGTAAACCAAATTTTAAAAATACATGTTAAAAATAAATGTGGGTGTTTTCCCATTTTTGTGATCTCTTTGGGATATAGACCTGAAGTTGTAATGCTGGATCAAAATGTATGCACAATCTTATAGCCATTTGGGCATAGTTCCAAATTGCTCTCCAAAATGGTTGGATCATTTCACAATTCCCTCAACAACACATTAGTTTTCCAATTTTCCCACATTCAAAAAAGATTTTGAAAAATCAAGTAAGGGAAGTATAGGAAAAATTGGAAAGAGAAATGAGAGTGATGCAAGAAAATCATGAAAACAAGTCAACAGCTTGTTAGAGGAGACCCAAAAAATACTGAAGAAAATAACACTTTAAAAATAGACTAACCCAAATGGCAAAAGAGGTCCAAAAGGGCAATGAGGAGAAGAATGCATTAAAAAGCATGAAAAAGGAAGTCCAAAAACTCACTGAAGAAAATAAGTTCTTAAAAAATTAGAATGGAGCAAATGGAAGCTAGTAACTTTCTATGAGAAATCAAGAAATTATAAAACAAAACCCCCAAAAATGAAAAAAAAGACAATATGAAATATCTCATTGGAAAAACAACTGACCTGGAAAATAGATCCAGGAGAGAAAATTCCAAAATTATTGGACTATCTGAAAGTCATGATAAAAAAAAAAAAGAGTCTAGACATCTTCTTTCAAGAAATAATCAAGGAAAACTGCCCTGATATTCTAGAACCAGAGGTTAAATAGTAATGGAAAGAATTCACCAATCACTTCCTGAAAGAGATCCCAAAAAGATAACTCATGGAAATATTACAGCCAAATCTCAGAGTTCCCAGATCAAGGAGAAAATACCACAAGCAGTCAGAAAGAAATAATTGATGTATTGTGGAAACCCTATGAGAATAGCACAAGTAACTTCTACAGTAAGGGATCAGAGGGCTTGGAATATGATTTTTGGGAGGTCAAAGGAGATAGAATTAAAACCAAGAGTCACATACCCAGCAACATTGAGTCTAATCAGTGGGGGTGGGGGAAAATTTATATTCAATGATGTAGAGGAATTTAATACATTCTTGAGAGAGAACTTGAGCTAAATAGAAAATTTGACTTTCAAATTCAAGACTCAAGAGAAGCATAAAAAGGTAAATAGGAAAGAGAAATTATATGGAACTTATTAAAGTTAAACTGTCTACATTCCTAAGAAGAAAGATGATATTTGTAAGTCATGAGACCTTTTTCAGTAGTAGGATATTTAAAAGGAATATATATGTATATATCTATATCTAGATATAGATATAGATATAGATATAGACAGAGGGCACAGGATGAGTTGAAAATGAAGAGATGATATCTAAAAAAAATTAAAGAGTGAGAGAGGAATGTACTGGGAGAAGGAGAAAGGGAGAGGTAGAATGAGATAAATTATCTCACATAAAAGAGGCAACAAAATAACAGAGGGGAAGAGGAGGGAAGTAAGAGGGAATGAGCAAACCTTACTTTCATCTGAATTAGCTTAATGAGGGAATATCATACACACTTAATTGGGTATGAAAATCTATCTTACCCCACAGGAAAGTAGGAAGAAAGGGAATAAGAGACAGAGGGTGATAGAAGGGAGGGCAGATTGGGAAAGGTAGGAATCAGAAGCAAACACTTTTGAAGAGGGACAGAGTCAAAGGAGAGAATTGAATAAATGGGAAGTGGGATAGGATGAAGCGAAATATAGTTAGTCTTTCACAATATAACTATTATGGAAGTGTTTTGCATGACTTACACATGTACAACCTATATTGAATTGCTTGCCTTCTCAATGAGGGTGAATGGGGAAGAAGGAAAGGATATAATTTGTTGCTCAAAGTTTTAAAAATGAATATTAAAATTGTTTTTATACATGACTGGGAAATAAGATACATAGGCAATGGAGTGTAGAAATATATCTTACCATACAGAAAAATAGAAGAGACTTGGGGGTGATAGAAGGGAGGGCAGATTGGGGAAAGGGGTAATCAGAATGCAGGCCATTTTGGGGTGGAGGGAGAGGAGAGATGGGGAGAAATTTCAGAACTCAAAATCTTGTGGAAATGAATGTTGAAAACTAAAAATAAATAATTTTAATTTAAAATATAACTATATATAGTTAACCATCCCCAGTTCTTACAATTGATGCTCTGATTATTGAGTCCCAGTCATGTTACCATCCTCATCATTCTCCTTGTATGCACTCCAGGTTAGTCCAGAGAAGAAAAACAATTAGATGGAGAGACACATGGTCAAAAGTTACATTAAAATATTTTGTAAACTGTCATGTATAATATTTTTCCTGGTCCTAGAGAACATAATATATCTATAAAATAGTTGCCAATATTATATTTCTAATATAAAGTATAGGTCTCACTACCCTCTTTAATAAACTAGAGCTTAATATTAACACTAGGATCAAATGTAAACCCTTCTTTTGGATGTTTAAAGCCCTTTATATCTCGATTAAAAACTACCTTTCCATCCTTTTGGGGCAGCTAGGTAGTATAGAAAATTAAGGGCCAGGCCAGAAGTCAGAAAGACTCATCTTCTTAAGTTCAAATCTGGCCTCAGACACTTACTAGCTTTTTAACCTTAACCAAGTCACTTAAACCTGTTTGCTTCAGTTTCTTCATCTGTGCTGTAGGAGACAGAGGAAGGAAGAGAATTTGGAACTCTATTAAAAAAAGAATGTTAATAATATTTTAAGATGTAATTAGAAATATTTAATGAAATAAATTAAAATATCTATCTGTGTGTGTGCCTGTGTGTGTGTGTGTGTGTGTGTGTGTGTGTGTGTGAAAATGGCTGTCAGAGATGAAAGGAACAAGTCTGCTTGGGTTCTATGTCAAATTTGGGGGGCTAAAAAGTCGGAAAGAGAGGTGGATTTTTATAGGGTTTTTATCTTGGTCAAGTAGAACAGGTATGAGGCAGAGGGAGAAAAGATTATGGATTTGGCATGCAGAACAAAGTTCTGGGAATTGATGTTGATTTGTGGAGGTGGTGGGGAAGAATGTCTGGTGACTTGGAAGCTAGTAAATCTCAAACACTTTGCAGAGGGGAGATAGGGCTTTTGACTATTACCATAGGCCTTACTTCTGCCCAGTGTCTCAGGAGATCTCAGCTTTCCCAGAAGCTTCCTCATTTAGTAAATTGGGGAGGGTACTGAGATATTTATAGGACCTGTGGAGAATGAGGAAGATGGCCATGCCTTACAAAATTCTCCATTACTTTCCCTTGTCTAGAAAAATGCATAAACCGTAAAAGCCCTTAGTTCCCAGGCACTATCCAAAATGAATTAATTAATGATTTCATGAATGAAAGACTGAAAAAAAATAAAGTTCCTATCATGACATTTTTTAAATGCTATCATAGAGGCAACATGATGCACCTGATAGAGCACTCAATCTGAAGCTAAAAAGATCAGGGTTAAAGCCCCATATCAAATAACTACTGCTTTTGTGACCTAGAGAAAATAAATCACTTATTCTCTCAATGCTCTAGCCATCTTTTTATGATTATAAGCTGCATATAAGTTCTCTACCCCTATTGGCTGAGTGTTTCCTCATTGTGGGGTTGTCTATGGCAACGTTATTACAACTCCAGCCCCTGTTTCTGTCTCTTATGGGCAATGTGATATAGTGGATACACATCTGGCTTTGAAATCCAGAAGAAATGGTTCAAGTTAAGTGTCTTGACAGAATACTATCTCTTGATACATACTGGCTGTGGCACCCTGGGCAAGCTAATTAATTACTTAACTTTCTAGAGAACTCTCTGAGACTATATGTTGCAGGAAAAAAGAAAAAGTACCCAACTAAATTGGTAGAGGGAGTTTCCTTTATCAACAAAATTACAGTTAAAATACAAAAAAAAACCCCATTAAAAACAAACAGTCTGTCCCTAGTTTTAAAACATTTATATTTTATTAGAGGAAGAAACATATACAGGGGAATGATGGCTAGGAAGTGATATTTTGATCTGAGAATTGTGAATGGAGTAGTGCAGTGATTAATTGACACACATATTCTCTGGAATAATAATGTTGAAATCAAATGATTATCTTTCCCAGGGCAAGAGATGAAAAGGGGAAAGTGGGATAGGGGATACAGTAGGGCATGGCAAGAAGATATTTTGAAAGTAGTTTGATGAGTCTAGGGATGGCTAAATATGGTAAAGCCTCATAAATCAATCATTCAATCAAGCATTCAGGATAATGCATTTTGGGCAGCTAAGTGGTAAAATTGATAGAATGCAAGACTTGGAGTCAGGAAGGATAGTTCAAATCCTGTGTCAGTCTATTATTAACTATGTGGCCTTGGGCAAGTTACTTAACCTTTCTGACTCAGTTTCTTTATCTATACATTGGAGAAAATAATTGTACCTTACTCACAAGTTTTTGTGAGGATCAAATGAGAGAAAGTAGACCACAAAATCTTAAAGCAATATATCAATGCTAGCTATTGTTATTGTTGTTATATATTAAATATTTACCATATGACAGGCACTGTGCTAAGTATTAAAGATACCCAAAATGGAAAATACACTGTCCTTTCTCTAAGGAGACAAATTGACTTAAATTCTATGCTCTTGATTAGGAAGAAAGGCAATGGCTCTGTATGATCAGGTTAAAAACTTTTTTTGTGATCTTACAATTTTTTTTTCTAGAACCTTACCATCTTGTGAAAAAAGATCATTTGGTGATCTTATTCTCTTTTATTATGAAACATTCTTTTAATCATAAAAGGGACACAATATAATTTGAAATATGAGTAACTGTTTTGTGTAAAAATAGATAATAGAATTTAAGATAATAGACTTCAATTTTCCTGTAAGAAGACTATTTAAAAATAGGTAGAGTCAAGATGGCAGAGTTTATAAACAACACTCAGACAAACTCTCTATATTCTCCTCCAGACAACTGTAAAATGATGCCTCAAATCTAATTATCAATGTCAAAACCAACAAAAGGTCAGGTGAAACAATTTTCCAGCCCAAGACAACTTAAGAGACTGCTTGGAAAGGTTTGTCTCAACAGGGTGGTGGTTGGCCTAGAGTGCTTCTCAGGCAGCTCATTCCCTACATTGTGGGAGGCTGCATCATTGTCATCAGCAGCTTGCAGAACTCTCAACCCAGGAATGGTGGAGGTGTCAGACAAATGGTTGGAAGGAGATTATTTGGATCCTTTGGTGGAGCTGGGTTCAGGACCCTGTTGTACTGCCTGTATTCAGTTCTGGGTCACAGTCCCAGGACCAAAAGAGTAACAGTCCTTGTGGCAGCAGGGGAACAAGGTGATATGTTGCAGTTCTAAAGAAAAGAGTAGTGCTTGTGTTGCTCACAAGAGAATAAGGACCCTGGTCTCAATTCCAAGACTGAGGAGAGGCATAGCAATTGTAGATACAGAGGAATGGGGGATGGGCTTATCCTATGATCCTAAGGCCAGGAAGAGTGCTAATACAGGTGGTTACAGAAAAACAAGTTTCCTTCCTGAGCAGAGATGAGGAGAGTAAGAACCACAACTTTTCTTAGGTTACACCACCTTAGAAGCACTAAAAACTTACACATTCCCAGAGTTACCTCTGAAAACAGCAGCAATAAAAGCTTGAAGCTTGGAACAATGCCCCCTTCCATCAAAGAGCAGAACCAAAATTTAATGTAATGTTAAAAGTCAAGAAAGAGGCTGGAAAATGAGCAACAACAACCACAATAATGACAAACAACAACAACAAAACATGCCTGACCATACCTGTTATTATAATGACAAGAGAGATCAAAATGTCAAAGTAACTAGAAGCAAATCCCTCAAAAACTGTGAATTGATTACATACAAAACAATAATTCTTGAAAGAATTCAAAAAGACTTTTTTAAAAATCAAATAAGAGAAGAAGAGGAAAAAAAGGAAAGGAATGAGAGTGATTCAAGAAAATTAGGAGAAGAAAGTCAATGGCTTAGAAAAAGAAAAGGAAGAAAATGACACCAAAAACAGAATTGGACAAATGGTAAAAGAGGTGCAAAAGTCCACTGAATAGAAGATTACCTTAAAAGACAAAATTGGCTAGATGGAAAAAATGTACAAAAATTCACTAAAGAAAAGAACTTTTTAAGAAGTAAAATTTGTCACAAGGGAAAAAATGTACAAAAGTACACTGAAGAAAAGAACTCATTAAGAAGTAGAATTGGATTCCAACTGCCACCACCCAACTTAAAACCTTTATTACCTCTCACCTGGAGCTTTGTAAAAGTTCACAAGTGGGAGCCAAGATGGTAGAGTAAGAAGTAAGTTGCTGTCATCCTCCCTTATTGACATCTGAAAGCCCAGAACATATTGCCCCAGGAAAAACCCTACAACAGCTGAGCCAGCAGAAAGATGGGATGTAGCAGTCTTGTAGCCCAGGAAGCTTGGGGAATTAATAGGAAATGGCCCTCTCACTCTGGGGTAGTGGAAATAGTACAGGACAGGAGGCATCCCAGCAAGCTAGAGGCAAGCCCTACTTCATCAAACCAGCGTAAGAGCCTGAGCAGAGACAATCAAGGCACAAATTCAGAAGAGGACATCATTGTCAATATATCCACATTCAAAACCTCAAAGGGGAATATGAACTAATCTCAAGCCCAAAAAGACTTTTTGGAAGAGCTCAAGAATGATTTTAAAACTTAAATAAGGGAGGTAGAAGAAAAAATGGGAAAAGAAATGAGAGATTTGCAAGAGAGAGTCAATAGTTTGGAAAAGGAAGGACAAAACTTGACTGTAGACAAGAAGTCCTTAAAACATACAATTGGCCCAATGGGGGGAAAAGTACATTGAAGAAAACAACTCCTTAAAAAGTAGAATTGGGGAAATGGAATAGGAGGCACAAAAACTCACTGAAGAGAACTCCTTTGAAAGTAAAATGGACCAAATAGAAAAGGAAGTACAAAATCTAATAGAAGAAAAAAATCATTAAAAATCAAAATTGGACAACTGGAAGCTAATGACTCTATGAGATATCAAAATTCAGTCAAAGGGAAACAAAAGAATGTAAAAATAGAAGAAAACATAAAATATCTCATTGGTAAACATCTGACCTGGAAAATGGATCCAAGAAAGACAGTATAAAAATTATTGGTCTATCTGAAACCCATTATGAACAAAAAAGCCTGGACAGCATCTTTTAGGAAATAATCAAGGAAAACTGCCCTGAGGTCCTAGAACCAGAAGGTAAAATATTCATAGAAAGAATCCACTGACAACCTGCTGAAAGAGATCCCAAATTGAAAACATCGAGGAATATTTTATCCAAATTCCACCAGGTTAGTGAGAAAATACTGCTAGCAGCCAGAAAGAAACAATTTAAATATCATGGAACCATGGTCAAAATTATGCAGGACCTTGTACCTTTTACATTAAAATAAATGAGGGAATGGAATATGATGTTCCATAAGTCAAAGGAACATGGACTACAACAAAGGATCAAATATCCAGCAAAATTGAACATAACCTTTCAGGGGAGGAGATGGACATTCAACAAAATAGGGGATTTCCAAACCTTCCTGATGAAAAGACCAGATTAGTTGGAAACTAAATAGTCTAATCCTAAAGAATGAGTAGGTTGAATGACAAATCATAGAAACAATCAATAACTTCATCCAAGAGAATGACAATAATGAGACAACATACAAAACATGTGGAATGCAGTGAAAGTGGTTTTTAGGGGAACTTTTATATCTCTAAATGCTTACATGAATAAAATAAAGAAAGAAGAGATCAATGAATTGTGTATGCAGCTAAAAAAGCTAGAAAAAGAGCAAATTAAAAATCCCCAATCAAATACCAATTTAGAAATTCTGAAAACCAAAGGAGAGGTTAACATAATTTAAATTAAGAAAATTATTGAACCAATAAATAAAACTAAGAGCTGGTTTTATGAAAAAAAAACAATAAAATAGATAAGCCTTTGGTTAATTTGATTTTTAAAAAAAATAGGAAAACCAAATTACCAACATAAAAAAAAGGTGAATTCATCACCAATGAGGTGGAAAGCAAAACAATAATTAGGAGTATTTTGCCCAACTGCATGCCAATAAATTTGACAATCTTAGTGAAATGAATGAATATTTACAAAAATATAAATTGCCCAGATTAAAGGAAGAGGAAATAAAATACTGAAATAACCAATTTCAGAAAAAGAAATTGAGCAAGCTATCAATGAACTCTCTAAGAAAATATCTCCAGGGTCAGATGGATTTCCAAGTGAATTCTATCAAACATTTAAAGAGCAACTAATTCTAATACTACATAAACTACTTGGGAAAATAGGTGAAGGAGTCCTACCAAATTATTTTTATGATACAAATATGGTGCTGATACCTAAACTGGGAAGAGCCAAAACAGAGAAAGAAAATTATAGTCCAGTTTCCCTAACAGTATAGATGCAAAACTTTTAAATAAAATATTACCAGTAATTACAGTAACTTATCTCAAGGATAATACACTATAACCAGGTAGGATTTATATCAGGAATGCATTGCTGGTTCAATATTGGGAAAGCTATCAGCATGATTTACCATATCAACAACAAAACTAACAGAAACCATACGACTATCTCAATAGCTGCAAAAAAAGCATTTGATAAAAGGCAACATCCATTACTGTTAAAAACATTAGAGAACATAGGAATAGATGGAGTCTTCCTTAAAATGATAGGTAGCATCTATCTAAAAGCATCAGCAAGCATTTTATGTAATAGGGAAATGTTAGAAACTTTGCCAATAAGTTCAAGGATATCCATTACCACCACTGTTATTCAATACAGTACTAGAAATGTTAGATTTAGCAGTAAGAGAAGAAAAAGCAATTGAAGTAATTAGAATAGGCAAAGAAGAAGCCAAGCTGTCGCTTATTGCAGATGATATGATGGTAGACTTAGAGAATCCTAGAGAATCAAGTAAAAAAATTTCTTGAAATAATAAGCAACTGTAGCAAAGTTGCAGGATATAAAACAAACCCACAGAAATCATTGTCATTTCTACATGTTACTAACAAAGCACAATAACAAGAGATAGAAGGAGAAATTCCATTCAAAGTTACTGTAGACATTATAAAATATTTGACAGTCTACCTGCCAAAACAAACCCAGGAACCATATCAACACAATTACAAAACACTTTTCACACAAATAGAGTCAGTTCTAAGTAATTGGAAAAAATATCAATTGCTCATAGGTAGGCTGAGCTAATATAATAAAAATGACAATTCCACCTAATTTAAATTACTTATTCAGTGCCATACCAATCAAACTACGAAAATTATTTTAGAAAGCTAAAAAAAGATAACAAAATTCATTTGGAAGAACAAAAGGTCCAGAATATCAAGGGAATTAATGAAAGAAATGCAAGCAAAGGTGGACTAGCTGTACCATATCTTAAATTCTATTATAATGCAGCAATCATCAAAACTGCTTCATACTGGCGAAGAAACAGAGTGATGGATCAGTGGAATAGGTCAGGTATGCAAGACACTATTGTCATTGACTATAGAAATAGATTTGGTCAAATGAAAAGGAGGTATAAAAGCTCATACAAGAAAATAATTCCTTGAAAATTAGTATTGAACAAATAGAAGCTAATGACTCCACAAGACACAAAGAAACAATAAAACAAAATAAAAATAATGAAAAATAGAAGGAAATGTGAACTAATTCATTGAAAAAAAGAACTGACCTGGAAAAATACATTGAGAAGAGTTAATTTAATAATTATTGGACTACTAGAAGGCCTTGATCCTTCTGATTCCTTGACCTGTATCACTGAGAGAGCTACAAAATATTACTGATAATAGCCAGCATTTATGCAAAGCTTTATGGTTTGTAAATCATTTTATATGACTTAACTCATTTGATCCTTTCAACATTCCTGGGAGAGAGATATATAAGAATAGATATTATTATCCTAATCTTATAAATGAAGAAAATGAGGCAGACAGAAGTTAATTGATTTGCCCAGGGCCATACAGTTGTGTCTCAGGCCACATTTGAACTCAGGTCTTCCTGATTTCAAGTCTGGTTTTATCCATTACACTACCTATCTCCTTTTAAATATTAGAGTTGTTAGGGACCTCAGAGGCCATACAATCCAATTTGCCCTAAGCTATTGTCACTCTTTTCTAGATGTATTCTAGCATATTTATATTTTTCCTAAAATGTAATGCCCAGACCTTTTAATGTGCTCTGATCAGGGAAGATTACAGAAAGAATGTTACCTCCCTCATTTTATGCATTATGTCTTTCAACATAGCTTATGATAGCATGGTTTATATGACATTTTTTGGCTACTGTATGAAATTGCTGACTTATAATGAATCTAATGTCCACTAAAACAGAATTGCTAAATCTTAGAGATTTTAAAGACATAAAAAGCATTTTATTCTAGGAAACTATGTGATATTTTGATGAAGCATGGTTCTTGGAGTCTGGAAACCTGAGTTTTGAATCCTGCCCCAGAAATATACTAGTTGGTTTCTACTTCCAAAATCCAAGATGGCAAAGTAAGCAGTGAATCACTGTAACTCTCCCATATTTACCTCCAACCATCATAAATAGCACCCCAAAACAAATCCTGGAATAGCAAAACCAGCAAAAGATAACATGAAACAATCTTTTACCCCAAGAAGCTTGGAAGATCAGTAAGAAAGTTCCATTTCACTTAAGTGAAAGAGGATTGCAGTCTAGGAGGGAAGTGTTTCAGCAAGGCATCAGCAAGACCTACTTCAGTAAACCAGCAGGAGATCCTGAGAACCAGTGTGGTGGAACAGGCAAACACCAACACCACGAAGGCCTACATGCATCAGCATAAGCAGGGGAACCAGCAGACTCCAGATCTGAGAACCACCAACTGCTTCAGGTTAGCCCAAGGCATGCAGGTATCCTCTGGCATGATGAGTAAGTAGACCAGACTTCCACATGTTTAAGTGTTGCCCTGGGCAAACATGCATCCTCCAGAATGTCAAGAAAGTAGGCCACACATCCATGTGTCTCAGCAAAGTCCCAAACAAACAGGAATCCACTAGCAATCAGACCTCTATATGCTTCAGTGTAGCTCTGGTGAAATGCAGAAACACCCCACTGGGCCTCAGCACATTCCAGATACCACCACTAGTACCCCAGCTCAGCACCAGGTAAGCTGCCAGACCCCTATAACCTCCCATAGTACCAGCCAGCCTCCACCTCAACCTCAACCCCATACAGAACTAGATACTAGTTTTCTCCAGGGGCATCAGGGAAACACGAGGTAAATTAGCCAGGGCCTACAGCCACTGGCGCAAGAAACCTCAGGCAATGCGCTTTCCACTCTGAGAGCAGAGTTCAAGTTAAAAAAAAGGAAAAAGGCAAAAAAAGCAAAACAACAACAACAACAACAAAGAATCTGACCTTAAAAAATTATCATGGTGATAGAGAAGAACAAGATACAAACTCAGAAGAGGACAACAATGTCAAAACATCATTGGATAAAACCCCAAAGAAAAATGGAAAGTGGTCTCTAGCCCAGAAAGAATTCATGGAAGAGTTCTAAAAGGAGTTTAAAAATCATATAAGAAAGGTAGAAGAAAAAATGGGGAAATAAATGAGAATGATGAAAGAGAATTTTGAAAAATAAAAGAGTGAACAGCTTGGAAAACAGCTTAAAAAGTAGAATTGGTTAAATGGAAAAGGAAATATAAAAATCCACTGAAGAAAATAACTTCTTAAAGAATACAACTGGCCAAATGTAAAAAAAAAAGTACAAAAGTTAATTGAGGAAAATAGTACCTTAAAACTTACAATTGAGCAAGTGGAAGCTAATGACTCTATGAGACATCAAGAATCAATCAAACAAAATTTTAAAAAAAAATGGAAAAATGAAAGAAAATATAAAATGCCTAATGAGAAAAAACAACTGACCTGAAAAAAGATCTAGGAGCGATAATATCAGAATCATTGGACTACCCGAAAGTCATAATCAAAAGGAGGACCTGGACAGCATCTTTCAAGGAATTATCAAGAAAAACTGCCCTGATGTCCTGGAACCAAAAGGCAAAGTAGGTATTGAAAGAATCCACTGATCACCTCTGAAATTAGATTCCAAAATAAAAATGTCCAAGGAACAATATTGCCAAATTTCAGAACTATTAGGTCAAGAAAAAAATACAAGTGGCCATAAAGAAAGAATTCAAATATCAGGGAGTCACAATCAGGATTGCACAGGATTAGCAGCTGCAACATTAAAGGACTAGAGGTCATGGGACATTATATTCTAGAAGGCGAAGGATCACTTACCCAGCAGAATTAAGCATAATACATCAAGGGAAAAATAGTCATTCAATGAAATAGAAGGATTTCAAGCATTCATAAGGAAAAACCAGAACTAAACCAAAAATTTAACTTCAAATTTAACCTCCCAAGAGAAGCATAAATGGGGGACAAGGGAAAAGAAAAGATAATGGATTCTATAGAGCTAAACTATTTACCTCCCTACATGGGAAGATACTTATAATTTTTAAAAACTGTATCACTAAAAATGCAACTAGAAGGAATAGACATAGACAGAGGGTATGGGTATAAGGTGAATTTGAAAGAATAACAAAAAAAGGCCTGAGAAAGAGTTCAATGGGTGGAGAAGGAAGGGAGAGGTAGAATGGGGTAAATTATTTCAGATGAAGAGGTATGAATTGCCCTATACCATAAGGGAATATGGGACGTTGGGCAATGAGCATTGCTTGAACCTTACTTTCACTGGTATTGGCTCAAAGAGGGAAACATACACAATTAGTTGAACAAATAAATCTATCTCACCTGACAGGGAAGTGGGAGGAGAACAGATCAAGTAAAGAGGATTTGGGGAGCGACTGAAGTGTGGACAGATCAGGTGAGGTGACAGACAGAAGTAAACGATTGGTGAGGGGGGAAAGAGTGAAAGGAGAAAGAGGACAGACAGGAGGAAGAATAGGATGTAGTAAGTAACCATAACTGTAATGTGAATAGGATGAACTCTCCCATAAAATGAGAGTGGATAGCAAAGTAGATCAAAAACTAGAATCCTACAATATGCAGTTCCCCAAAAATGCACATGAATCAGAGAAACACAGACAAAGTAAAGGTAAGGGACTGAAGCAGAATGCTTCAGCTGAAGTAAAAAACAAAACAAAACATAACAAAAAAAAAAAAACAACAGGTGTAGCAATCCTGATCTCAGACAGAGTAAAAGCAAAAATAGATCTAATTAAAAGATATAAGGAAGGGAACTATATCTTACCAAAAAGTACCATAGATAATAAAGTAATATCAATACAAAACATATATGTAGCAAGTAGTGTAGCATCCAAATTCTTAAAGGAGAAATTAAGTGAATTACAGGAAGAAATAGACAGCAAAACTATATTAGTAGGGGACCTCAACTGTCAAAATGGCCAAACAAGAGATAGAGAACATTACAATAAGTAAAATAGAAAATTTTGATTATATTAAATTAAAAATCTTTTGTACAAACAAAACTAATGCAAACAAGATTAGGAGGAAAGGAGAAAGATGGGGAACAATCTGTATAGTAAGTGTCTCTGATAGAGGCTTAATTTCTCAAATTTATAGAGAACTGAACCAAATTTACAAGAATACAAGCCACTGATAAATGTTCAAAGGATATGAACAGGTTATTTTTAGATAGAAAATCAAAACTGTCTATGGGAATATGAAGAAGTATTCTAAATCAGTTTTGATTAGAGAAATGCAAATTAAAACAACTCTGAGGTACCAAATCAATCCTAGATGGCCTAATATGACAAAAAAGGAAAATGATAAATGTTGGAGAGGCTATGGGAAAATTGAGACACTAATGCACTGTTGGTGGAGTTGTAAACTCATCCAACCATTCAGGAGAGCAATTTGGAAATATACCTATAGGGCAACCAAACTGTGTATACCCTTTGGTCCAAAAACACCACTACTAGGTCTGTATTACAAAGAAATCATAAAAAAGGGAAAAAGACCTACATGTACAAAAATAGTTATAGAAGTCCTTTTTGTGGTGGCAAAATATTGGAAATTGAGGGGATGCTTATCAATTGGGGAATGGTTAAACAACCTATGGTATATGAATGAAATGGAATGCTATTGTGCAGTAAGAAATTATCAACAGACAGATCTCATAAAAACCTGGAAAGACTTGCATGAACTGATGCAAAGCAAAATGAAAAAAGAATGAGAAAATAATAGATGGCATCAGCAACATTGTGTAATGATCAACTATGAATGACTCAACTCTTCTCAGAAACACAATGATCCAAGACAAGTACAAAATACTCACAAAAGAAAATACTTTCTATATCCAGGTAAGGAACTGCTGGCCTCTGAATGCAGATTGAAGCATATTTCTTCACTTGCTTTATTTTGTGTGTGTGTTTTCCCTTTTTGATCTGTTTTTTCTTTCACAACTGTAATGACTATGAACATATGTTTTACATCATGCATAAATTATATCAAACTGCCTACTATTTTCAGAAGAGGGGACAGAAAGGAGGGAGAGAGAAAAATTTGGAACTCAAAATCTTGTAAAAATGAAAGATGCACATTTTCTTGATAAGAAAGTAGTGAAAAAATAAAATATAAAAAAAAGAAATTTACTAGCTATGTGACCCTAGGTCTCAGTAAATCTCATTGTGCCTCAATTTCTCCAACTGTATAATTAGGATCATAATAACACCTACTTCGCATGGATTTTGTGAGAATCAAATGAATTAACATCTGTAAAATATTTGTAAACCATAAGGACTATATAAATGCCACACTAGTAATCCAATGAGTAAATTAACAGGGATTATTGTCCCAAAATCTTGTTAAATCTGTCTTAATGCATCCTAAATTTGCTTCAAATTTTTTGCTGTCATATCACAAAATTGACTAATATTGTTCTTGCAGTCCTGTGTCACCCCTTCTTATCCTTTTCTAGGAACCTCTCTCTAGTCATTGATCACCAATCTTATATCTCTAATGTTAAATTTGTGAATCTAAGTATAATTTCACATTTATCCCACTTCAATTAACTCTTAATCACTTTTGTCCAGTGTTATATATCTAGAGATTTTGGGGGATCATTCAATGGCTTAGCTTTCTCTTTTGACTTCGTGGCATCTCAAATTTGATAAAGATGTCCCTGATGGCTTCATCCAAGTGATTGAAACCCCAAAATTTTAAATATCACAGGGCTAAAAACAGATCCCTAGAGCATTGAACTAGAAATGTCCTTCCAAGCTGTCAGTGAATGATTAATCAGTACTTTCTATGCTGGAGCACTAAGGCACAAATCCACCTAATTGTAGTATCATCTACATCTAGCCCATACTTCTTCATTTATGAACAAGAATAACATGTGAACTCCTTCATTTATCTTCAACTTGTAATTTTGATTTTTAAACCTCTTTGAGCTTGAAATTGATTTTTTATAATATTTAATCTTATTTGAATTGGCTCATTTTTCTGGGCTGTGAAGACTTTTTTGGGAACCTAACTTTGCCCATTTTTGTTACTATGGCATTACTTGCCTCTGTAATCAGCCTTAATCTCATGATATGCCACTTTAATGTTTTAGGAACCACCACTATAAAATAATTTCCTTTAGGATTTTTTTCCACTCCCAGTCTCCTGATTTTCACACTTGGTTATTAGCATTTAATTCCATAGATCATTCTTCTGTGCTGCTTAATCTTACTAGAGGAATTCTCATTGTCAGTGTTTTTTTCTTAAATTATAACTTTGTGATGCATGATCTTAGCAGAGACTTCACTAATACTAAACCATCTTTTTTTAATTCTTTTGATTTTCTGTGTCACTCACAGCAGTAACTGGTTGAGATATTTTCCTTTTTCTTCAAATCCCTGTACATGCTTTCAGCCTCCCATACTTACAGTAGAGGATAACAATCCACTTCCCTGAGAATACTGAAATCTATCCCAAATGTGTTTCTTCAACTCTCATCTTAAAAATACAAAAGTTATCAAATTCTTTAACTCCTTTGTCATCCTTTTCTCTTACCTCAGGGATACCAATGCACTATTTCTTACTTAGACTATATTTAACTTTGACTCTCAATCATCCTGCCTCCTCTAGGAGTTTCAAGAATCCATGCCTTGTCTATGGGGTGTTTGCTATAGTTCTTTCTACACTAGCTCTTTCCTAACTGCTTAATAAAGATGTCCAGACTTCACCAATTCTACAAAATAAAAGGCTGCCCTTGACAGTTCAACATCATTCTTTTACCATGCTGGTACTCTTCTTCATGACCAAAACATTCTCTTCCTAAAAAACCCTTGCACATACATAAAACATTTATCTTCCTTTTGCATTGATTTCATCTTGTCCTCCCTCTACTTCTAAAAGCCCTGGAGTTGATGCCTTATTCTCAGAATAAAGTACCAAACTATATTTCATGGCCTTTTCTCACTAAATTTAAGTTCTCTAAAAACCAGTCAAATAATAATATTTGCTTTCTGTCATGCTAATTCAGAGCTTTTCCCTCTCAGTACATTTACTCACATGTAACTTAATTTTAGAATTTCTTGCCTTCCCTCCTGTTTATTGAATATCTCCCCATGCTTTTCAAAAAGAACTTAAAAGACGACAACTTGAAATTCAGACATTCTTTCCTCATGCAATCCTACTCCTCACTAGTACTGACTTTCCTCTTACACCCATAATCATTCTTTACTTGAAAACTTTTATGTTCTTATGTATGCAATGAAGATGGTACTACAGTACATGGTCTATTGACTCTCACAGCCATAAATTGATACCCTAAAACAATAGCTTTGATTATATAAACCTTTGTTGGTAAGGTTCCATGTCTGATTCTAACTTTTGCTTCTTGACCTACATAGAGGTTCCTCAGGAGACCAGTAAAATGATCTGGTACTCATTGACAACTTGCCCCATTTTGATTATTGTAATCCCAAAGAACTTCAGCATAATTAGGGCAGTTAGAAGAAGTATATATAGAGGGCAAGATGTGAGTTGACTATGATGGGTTGATTTAAAAAAATGAAAATTCAGGGTTGAAAAAGAGGAATGCTCAGAGAAAGGGGGAAGGGAAAGAAAAAAAAAGTGGAGAATCATCTCAGTAAAAGAGGTTCCTAAAGAAAGACCTGTTGTACTGTGGGATAATATGGGGGATAGAGAACGCTTATATTCATCAGAATTGCCTCAAAGAAGGAATAACATATACACTTAGATATGGAAGTCTATCTTACACTAAAGGGAAGTTGAAGTGGAAGAGAAGGGAGCAGGACTGATGGGAAAATAAGATGGAAATATAGTCAGTAGTCATAACTATGAGTGTGATTGGGGGGAACTCACAAATAATAATAACAAAAAAAGAAGATAGCATAATGGATTAGAAACCAGGATCAAACAATACATTGTTTCAAGAAATACACTTGACCATGTTGTGTGATGACTAACTTTGATAGACTTAGCTCTTCTCAGCAATGGAAGGATCTAAGACATCTCCAAAAGTCTCAAGATGGAAAATACTATCAACATCCAGAGAAAGAGCTATGGAGTTTGAGTGCAGATCAAAGGATACTATTTGCTTTTTTTCTTCTGTTTTGTTTTTTCTTTCTTGTGGTTCCCCCTATTGGTTCTAATTCTTCTTTACAACTAGACTTATGTGAAAATATGTTTCATAGAAAGTATATGTAGAGCTTATATAAGATTGCACATCATCTTGGGAAGGGAGACAGGAAAGAAGGGGGAGAAAATTTAAACTCAAAAGCTTATGAAAGCAAATGTTGAAAACTAAAAATAAATTAATATAAAAAAGAAATACACTTGAAAGACAGTAACACAAACATCAATAAAATAAAAAAAAACTAAAGAAGAATTTATTATGCTGAGGCTGAAGTAGGGGGAAAAAAAGCAGGGAAGCAATCATGATCCCAGACAAAGCAAAATCAAAAATATACCTAATTAAAAGAGTTGAGCAGAATAGCTATATTTTACATAATGCTACCATAAACAATGAAGTAATATCAGTACTAAGCATATATGCACTAACTGGCAAAGAAAGGAAGTTAAATATGTTATAGGAAGAAATAGTCAAACTACACTAGGGTGAGACCTCAATTTCCCCCTTTTCAGAACTAGATAAATCTAACTGTGGAATAAAACAAGAAAGAAGATAAGGAGGTAAATAGAATTTTAGAAAAGTCACATATTATAGATCTCTGGAGAAAACCAAATGGCAATAGAAATGGATTTATCTTTTTATTTTCTCAACTGTACATGACATCTTTAAAAAAATTGATTATGTATAGACAATTGACCATTAAATGAAGAAAAGTTTAAATATTAAATGTATCCTTTTCATACAATAATGCAATAAAATTATATTCAATAAGGAGGCTTGGAAGGAAACATGATCTAAAAATTATGGGAAACTAAATAATGCAATTCTAAAGAATGATAATTCCTAAAGAATCACATAAACAATAAATAATTTCATCAAAGAAATGACAACAAAGAAAAAATAGCAAAATTAGTGGAATTCATCCAACACAGTTCTCAGGAGAAAATTTATGTCTAAATGCTTACATCCATAAAATAAACAAAAAACAGATCAGTAATTTGAGTATGCAACTAAAGAAACTAAAAAAAATAACAAATTAAAAATCACCAATGAAACACCAAATTAGAAATTCTGAAAATCAAAAAGAGATTAATAAAATTGAAAGTAAGAAAACTATTGAATTAATACATGTAACTAGGAGTAAGTTTTTCTAAGCTTACCATCATATCATCTGCAAAGAGTGATAGCTTTGTTTCTTCATTGCCCATTCTAATTTCTTTTTTCTTCTCTTGTTGCTAAAGCTAACATTTCTAATACAATATTGAATAACAGTGATCATAATAGACATCCTTGCTTCACCCCTGATATTATTGCAAATGCTTCTAGCTAATACTTATTACATATAATGTTTACTGATGGTTTTAGATAAATGCTACTTGTCATTGTAAGAAAATTACATTGTTTGCTATGCTCTCTACATTTTTTTTAAATGAATACGTGTTGCATTTTATTAAAAGCTTTTTCTGGGTGGAGCCAAGATGGCTGAGTAAAAATAGTGACTTGCTTGATCTCTCCCCTAACCCCCTCCAAATACCTGTAAAAAATGGCTCTAAATAAATTCTAAAGCAGCAAAACCCACAAAAAGACAGAGTGAAACAAATTTCCAGCCCAAGACAGCCTGGATGATTGAATGAAAGAGATATATCATGCCAGGTGGGGAGAGGAATGCAGTTTGGCATGGGCACACAGGCCTCAGCAAACCTGGAGCAGGCCTCAGAGGACTGAATCAGGCAACTGTGGCAGATTCCAGACTTCTCAACCCATGAACACTAAAGACAACTTAGAAGATCATTAGGAAAAGTCTGTGTCTCTGGTGATGAGAGAGAAGCAAAGGGTTCCACCCCCATTCCCTAAGCAAGGCTCCAGGGTGGCAGCTGCCTTCTGAGCTTCCTGCCCATGTACTGAGGGGGAATACAGTGGCTGATCAGAGGGGTGTTGCAGGGATCTCTCTGCTGGTGCAGGATTCTCTTGCTTTGCCAGTGCTTGGATCTGGGTCACAGTTCTGGGTGGCAATCCTGGGACAAACAGAAATGCTAGAGTGGTGGAGGTTGAAGTGGTGGTGGAGAGAGAATCCTCCTCACAGTTCCAAGACAGAAAAGAGTGCTTGTGGTCACTCATAGACCAGGGCACAGGCCAGGAAAAGAGTAAACACCTTGCCCTTGATCATAGCACCTTGGAAGAACTGAAAATTTTCAGGTCCCTGGAACTATCTATGAAAACAGCTGCACAAAACACCCAAAGCTTGGGACAGTACATTCTCCAAACTGGAAGCAGATTCCTACCTTAACAAAGAGTTTATAACTCAAGTAATTGGCTGGGATCATGAGTAAGCAGTGCAAAAAGAATCAGACCATAGAATCTTTGGTAACAAAGAAGATCAAAGCATATAACCAGAGGAAGACAATGCAGTCAAGGCTCCTACATCCAAAGCCTCCAAGAAAAATATGAATTGGTCCCAGGCCATGGAAGAGGTCCTAAAGGATTTTGAGAAACAAGTAAGAGAAGTAGAGGAAAAACTGAGAGTGATGCAAGAAAAACATGAAAAACAAGTCAACTTGATAAAGGAGACCCCCCCAAAAAATACTGAAAAAAATAACACCTTAAAAAGTAGCCTAACCCAAATGGCAAAAGAAGTCCAAAAAGCCAATGAGGAGAAGAATGCTTTAAAAAGCAAAACTGACCAAATGTAAAAGGAAGTTCAAAAGCTTACTGAAGAAAATACTTCCTTAAAAATTAGAATGGAGCAATTAGAAGCTAATGACTTTATGAGAAATCAAGACACTGTAAAACAAATTCAAAAGAATGAAAAAATAGACAACAATGTGAAATATCTCATTGGAAAAAACAACTGACTTGGTGAATAGATCCAGGAGAGATCATTTAAAAATTATTGGACTATCTGAAAACCATGATTAAAAAAAAGAGCCTAGACATCATCTTCCAAGAAATTATCAAGGAAAACTGCCCTGATATTTTAGAACCAGAGGGCAAAAATAGAAATTGAAAGAATCTACCAATCACCCCTTGTAAGAGATCCCCAAAGAAAAAACTCCTAGGAATATTGTAGCCAAATTCCAGAGTTCCCAGGTCAAGGAGAAGAATATTGCAGGCAGCCAGAAAGAAACAATTCAAGTATTGTGAAAACACAATCAGGATAACACAAGATTTAGCAGCTTCTACATTAAGGGACCACAGGGCTTGGAATATGATATTCTGGAGGGCAAAGGACATAGGATTACAACCAAGAATCACCTACCCAGCAAAACTGAGTATAATCCTCCAGGGGAAAAAATGGTCATTCAGTTGAATAGAAGACTTTCAAGCATTCTTGATGAAAAGACCAGAACTGAATAGAAAATTTGACTTTCAGATACAGGACTCAAGAGAAGCATGAAAAGGTAAACAGGAAAGCAAAATCTAAAGACACTTATTAAGGTTGAACTGTTTACATTCTGCATGGAAAGATGATATTTGTAACACATGAATCCTTTGTCTATATTAAAGTAGTTAGAGGGGAATATTATATGTATGGATAGATAGATTCATAGATAGATAGATAGATAGAGAGAGAGATAGATAGATACATACATACATACATACATACATACATACATACATAGATACATAGATAGATAGAGGGCACAGGGTGAGTTGAAGATGAAGGGGTCATATCTAGAGAATAACATTAAGGGGTGAGAGAGGATTATACTGGGAGAAGGAGAAAGAGAGAGGTAGAATGGTGTAAAATATCTCACATAAAACAGACAAGAGAAGGCTTTTACAGTGGAGGGGAAATGGAAGGAAGGTAAGAGGGAATGAGCGAATCTTATTTTCATTGGATTTGGCTTAAGGAGAAATAGCATACACACTAAATTAGGTATGGAAATCTTTCTTACCCTACAGAAAAAGGGGGGAAGGGGCCAAGAGAGCAGGAAGATGATAGAGGGGAGGGCAGATTGGGGGAGGGGGTAATCAGAAGCAAACAATTCTAAGGAGGGACAGGGTCAAAAGAGAGAATAGAATAAATGGGGGGTGGGATAGGATGAAGGGAAATATACTTAGTTTTTTACAACATGACTACTATGGAAGTGTTTTGTATGACTGCACATGTATAACCTATATCGAGTTGCTTGCCTTCTCAATGAGGGTCAGTGGGGAGGGAGGAAGGGAGAAAATTTGGAATCCAAAACTAAAAAAAAAAAGTTAAAAAAATTGTTTTCACATGCAACTGAGAAATAAGATATACAGGAAACAAGGTATAGAAATCTATCCTGCTGTACAGGAAAATTGAAAGGGAAGGGGATAAGAGAAGAGGGGGAGATAGAAGGGAGGGCAGATTAGGGGAAGGGGTATTCAGAATGCATGCCATCTTGGGGTGGGGGGAGGGATGAGATGGGTAGAAAATTTGGAACTCAAAATCTCATGGAAGTGAATGTTGAAAACTAAAAATAAGTTAATTAAATAAAAAATTAAAAAAAAAACCCAAAGCTTTTTCTGCATCTATTGCAATAAACATGTTTTTATTTTATTTTGTATTTGACATAGTCAAGTGTACTAAAAATTTTCCTAATATCAAGCCTGCCCTTCATTCCTGGTATAAATTCCACCTAGTTGTAGTGTATCATCCTTGAGATAAGTTACTGTAATTTCTTTGCTAACATTTTATTTAAATATTTTTGCATTAATATTCATTAGGGAAATTGGTCTATAATTTTCTTTTCAGTTTTGGCTATTCCTGGTTTTATTATCAGATTGATATTTATATCATAAAAGTAATTTGGTAGGACTTCATCTATTTTCTCAAATAGTTTATATGGTATTGGAATTAATTGTTCTTTAAATTTTTGGTAGAATTCACTTGTAAATGGCTTGTTCAATTTCTTTTTTCTAAAAGGGGATTCTTTCAGTATTTTATTTCATCTTCTGCTAATTTGGACAATTTATATTTTGTAAATATTCATCCATTTCACTTAGATTGTCAGATTTAATGGTGTACAGTTGGGCAAAATAGCTCCTAATTATTGTTTTAATTTCCACTTAAGTAATGGTGAATTCATCCTTTTTATTTTTGATATTGGCAATTTGGTTTTCTTCTTTTTTTAATCAAATTAACCAAAGTTTTATCTATTTGTTGGTTTTTAATAAAACCAGCTTTTAATTTTATTTATTAGTTCAATAATTTTCTTAATTGCAATTTTAGTAATCTCTCCTTTGAATTTCAGAATTTCTAATTTGGTATTTAATTGGGGATTTTAAATTTGTTCTTTTTCTACTTTTTGTAGTTACATGACCAATTAATTGATCTCCTCTTTCTCTATTTCATCATTCATGTAAGCAGTTAGAGATATAAGATTTTCTCTAAGAACTGCTTTGGCTGCTTCCCATAAGTTTTGGTATGTTGTCTCATTATTGTGATTCTCTTTGATGAAATTATTGACTGTTTCTATGATTTGTTGTTTGACCCACTCATTCTTTAGGATTAGATTATTTATTTTCCAATTCATTTTTAGTCTATGTTTACCCAGGTGTTTATTACATATAATTTTTACCGCATCATGATCTGAAAAGGATGCATTGGATTGTGAGGTTTTTATGCCCTACTACATGGTCAGTTTTTGTGTAGGTGCCATGTTCCATTGAGCAAAAGGTATTTTCCTTTCTATCTCCATTCAAATTTCTCCACAGGTCTACCATATCTATCTTTCTAAAATTCTATTCACCTCTTTAACTTCTTTATTTTGTGGTTAGATTTATCTAGCTCTGAAAGGGGGAAGTGGAGGTCTCCCACTAGTATAGTTTAAGGTCTTTTTCTTCCTGGAGCTCAATTAACTTCCCTTCTAAGAATGTCAATGCTACACCACTTGGTGCATATGTTTAGTATTGATATTACTTCATTGTCTACAGTACCTTTTAGAAAGATGTAGTTTTCTTCCTTATCTCTTTTAATTAGATCTATTTTTGCTTTTGTTTTGTCTAAGATCAGGATTGCTACCCCATCTTTTTTTTTTTTAATTTCAGCTGAAGTATAATAGATTCTGCCCCAGCCCCTTACCTTTACTCTGTGTGTATCTCTCTGCTTCAAATATGTTTCTTGTAAACAACATATTGTGGGATTTTGGTTTCAATCCACTCTGTTATCCATTTCTGTTTTATGGGAGGGTCCATCCCATTCACATTCACAGTTAAGATTACAAACTGTGTCTTTCTCTCCATCCTATTCCCCCACTTTTTATACTTTTCTCATTCCTTTCACCCTTTTCCTCCTCACCAATGTTTTGCTGCCACCTACTGTCTCCCTCAATACGCTGTCCCTTCTATCGGCCCCTCTCCCTTTTTTTCCCCTTTCTCTGACTACTTCCCAATAGAGTAAGATAGATTTTTATAACCAACTGAATGTATATGTCATTCCCTCCTTGAGCCAAATCTGTTGAGAGTAACATTCAAACAATGGTCATCCACCTCCCTTCTTTCTCTCTACTGTAATATTTCTTTGTGCCTCTTCATGTGATGTAATTTACCCTATTCTGCCTTTCCCTTTCCTCTTCTCCCATTATAATTCTTTTTTCCTCACAATTAATTAATTATTTTTATCATCACATCAAAGTCAACTTATATCTACACCCTCTGTCTATATATGCCCCTTCTAAATGCCATAATAAAGATTCAATTCTCAAGAACTATTACTATCAACTTCCAATGTAGAGATGTAAACAGTTTAACCTTATTGAATAACATGATTTTTTTCTTTTTATGCTTCTCTTGAGTCTTGTATTTGAAGGTCAAATCTTCTGTTTAGCTCCATTTTTTTCATCAGGGATGATTGAAAGCCCCCTATTTCATTGAATGTCCATCCATGAAATATTATGCTCAATTTTTCTAGGTCAGATATAAATAATTTGAGAAATATTAATTGTTCATGAATTAGCCAGGCCACTATAATATTTTAAAACATTTACCAAAATTAATTTACTTATTCTGTGCCATACCTATCAAATTACAAAAAAATAGAAATAGGAAAAATCATAATAAATTCATCTGGAAGAACAAAAAGTCAGTAATATCAAGAGAATCAATGAATAGCAATGTGAAAAGCCGTGGCTTAGCAGTACCAGATCTCAGAATGTAATGCAAAGTGGTAATCATCAGAACAATCTGAGGAACAGAGCGGTGGATCAGTGGAATAAATTAGGTACATAATAGGCAATAACAAATGACCATAGAAATCTAGTGTTTGATCAATGTAAAGATCCAGACTTTTGGGATAAGAACTCACTATTAAAAAAAAACTTACTATGAAAAATGTAATTTGGCAGAAAACAGGTATAGACCAGCATGCATGCCATATGCTGAGATAAGGTCAAAATGGATTCATGATTTAGATATAAGTGATAATACCATTAGCAAAAAATGAGAGCATGGAGTAATACACCTGTCAGACCCATGGTTAAGGGAAGAATTCATGACCAAATGAGAGATAAAGAGGATTATGTGATGTAAAATGGATAATTTTGATTACAACAAATTAAAAAGTTTATGCACAAACAAAAACTTTCCAGCCAAGATTAAAAGTTAAACAGGAAACTCAAAAAAATATTATCGCACCTCTGTTTGACAAAAGCCTCTTTTCTGAAATATATAGAAAACTAATTCAAATTTATAAAAAAAAAGAGTGGTTTCCCAATTGGTAAATGAGCAAAAGATATGAACAGGCAGTTTTCAGAAGAAGGAATCAACACTATGTATACTTATAAGGAAAAAAGTTCTGATCTGTAGTGATTAGACAGATTCAAATAAAATAACAAGCCTTAGGTTTCATATCTCACCAAGAAGATTCAAAAGTATGATTAAAAAAGTAAAGTGACAAATATTGGTAGACATGTGGAAAAATTGGGACAATAATGCATTGTTGGTATGGTTGTAAACTGATCCAAACTCTCCAGAGAACAATTTTGAACTAGACCCAAAGGGCTATAAAACCATCTATTCCTTTGACCCAGGAATACCGTTACTAAATGTGTATCCCAAAGAAATAAAAGAAGAGGGAAAAAGACCTATAGCTATAAATATATTCATAATACCTCATTTTGTGGTGGAAAAGAATTGGAAACTGAGGGGATACCCATCAAGTGGGGAATGACTGAAAAAATTGTAGTATATAATGGAATGCTATTGTGCTATAAGATGATGACCAGTATGCTTTCAGGAAAAAAAAAAGTGAGCAGAACTATTAGAACATTGTACATAGTAACAGCAATATTGTATGATGATCAACACTGAATGACTTAGCTATTCTCAGAAATATAATAATCCAAGGCAATTCCAATGGACTTTTAAATTTTTTTTATTTACTTTGATTTATCCACAATTACTTCCATAAGCTTTCGAGTTTTAAATTTTTCTCCCCCTCCCTCTCCCAGCTGGCATGCAGTCTGATATAGGCTATACAGATACATTCCTATTAAACATATTTTCACATTAGTCATATTGTAAGGAAGAATTAGAATTAATAGGAGGAACCACAAGAAAGAAGAAACAAACAAACAAAAAAAAACAGAAGAAAAAAAGATCAAATAGTATGCTTTGATCTGCATTCAAACTCCACGGTTTTTTCTTTGGATGTGGATAACATTTTCCATCATGAGACTTTTGGAGATGTTCAATCTTAATAAGTCCCTTATGATTTCTCTTTCCTGTTTACCTCTTCATGTTTCATTTGAGTCTTGTATTTGATAGTCAAATTTTCTATTCAGCTCTGGTCTTTTCATCAAGATTGCTTGAAAGTCTTCTATTTCACTGAATGACCATTTTTTCCCCTGGAGGATTATACTCAGTTTTGCTGGGTAGGTGATTCTTGGTTGTAATCCTATGTCCTTTGCCCTCCAGAATATCATATTCCAAGCCCTGTGGTCCCTTAATGTAGAAGCTGCTAAATCTTGTGTTATCCTGATTGTGTTTCCATAATACTTGAATTGTTCCTTTCTGGCTGCTTGTAATATTTTCTCCTTGACCTGGGTACTCTGGAATTTGGCTATAATATTCCTAGGAGTTTTTCTTTGGGGATCTCTTTCAGGAGGTAATCAGTGAAGTTCTGGAAGCAGTCACAGCCCCAGGCCAAACTTGGGGACTGGGGCTGGTACTGCGCTTCTCCCTCCCAGCAGTCACAGACTTTTCTCACTGACCTTCTAAGTTCTCTCTGGCATTTGTTGGTTGAGAAGTCTGGAAACTGCCACAGCTGACTGTGATTCAGTTCTCTGAGGCCTGCTCCATGTTTGCTGAGGCCTGTGTGCCCAGGGCAAACTGTGTTCCTCTCCCCACACAGCACAATAAATCTCTTCCATTCTACCATCCAGGCTGTCTTGGGCTGGAAATTTGTTTCACTCTGTCTTTTTGTGGGTTCTGCTGTTTTCGAATTTGTTTCGAACACTTTTTTACAAGTATTTGGAAGGGTTTTGGGGAGCGCTTAAGCAAGTCACTACTTTTACTAAGCCATCTTGCCTCTGCCCACCCCCAATGGACTATTGATGAAAAATGCTATCCAACTCCTGTGAAAACCTAATGGAGTCTGAATGGAGATGGGAATACACTTTTTTTAAACCTTCTTACTTTCTTTTTTAGATGCATTTTCTCTTCCAATGTGGCTAACATGGAAATGTTTTGGATGACTGTACTTGTATAATCTATATCAAATTGCTTGTCCATTCAATGGTGGGTGAGTAGGAGGGGGAGGGAATTTAGAACTCATTTAAAAAATATTGATAATGTTTTACATATAATTGAGAAAAAATAAATAAAATAGAAGTAATGAAGTTGATCATCTCTAACATTCTCAAGAAAGCTCTGAGAATAGTCCTTTGCACATATCATATCCACACATATATATAGAAGAAAGAGAATGGAATTGCCCTTAGAAATTTGACTTTACTTTTATAAGGAATTTATCGATGAGGAAGCTCCTTCTCTATAATAATTGCCTACAACTCTGTGAATTTAAGTTACTTACTCAGAATCACACATCCAGAGGCAGAACTTCAACCCACATTTATTTTTTTTGGCAAGGCAACTGGGGTTAAGTGACCTGCCCAGGGTCACACAACTAGTAAGTGTCAAGTGTCTGGTCTGAGACCGGATTTGAACATAGGTCTTTCTGTCTCTGGGACCAGTGCTCTATCCACTGTGCCACCTAGCTGCCCCATTCAACCCACGTTTTCCTGGCTTCTTGGCCAGATCTCTTTCCATTATGCCATAAAACCTTTTTGATTCTATTGCTTTATGGAACTCCCAATATGAAATGACCTTTTGAAACTTGAAATTTAACAATTTAACAATTAATAAAAAATTTCTGATGACTTATTTTGTCATGATTTTAATTCCTTTGGTAAATAATTTAATTAAGAAGGATGGAAAATAAAAATGATTAGAAATGATCTCTATTTGGCATCATATGATGCACATAGGTAAATGTGTGAAGTAGGTGAAACATTAGTCTAAGGAAAAAAGAGTAAGATCAAGAAAAATCAGAATTGGCATGCTGAACAAGTGTTGTACTAGAGATCTTCCAGTTAGGAAAAACAATAGATATTCTAATGTTATACAAGCTAAGTAACAAAATGAAGAAAAATTTAATGAAATAAAATTTGAGCAAAAATTTGGCTTATGTAAAATAGAGTTTAATAAATGTATGTTACTATCTTCATTTTAGAAAGATCTAATTATTTGCCCTATATTGTCTTTCATCTACTCAATGATTTCTAGAACCAAAGCTATGATTATTTTTTCAGCCTAAGTAAATTGCGATATATGTTGTAAATAGCAAGCTTGTGTCTAATTCACTTTTCTCTTTTACAAACAAAAAAAATGTCATTACAAAGGAAAATTCTATCTTTTTAAAAAATAAAATCAGTTTTTCTTCATATAACCGTTTGGTAAAAATACTATTCATCTACTTCATTGCAGCATTGTAATATTTTGATGGCCCAGACTTTGCAAAGGTTTAAAGCTCAAGCTTTCTTAGGATATAAGGCAGGTAAAACATTGGGGTCCAGCAACTATCTGTGTATATACATACATACATATATGTATGTGTGTATGTATGTATGTATATATGTGTGTGTGTGTGTGTGTGCGTGTGTGTGCGCGTGTGTGTGTGTGAATCCTCTAAGGTCCTGCCTTGATAACCTTGGAAATGATCCTTATAGTTGAATTGGGGGCATGACAAGGATAACAATATGAAATAGTATTGGCCTATCCTCTCTCTTTCTACTTCTATAAGAAAAATAAGAGAACTGCTATAAAGGGTCCAAAATGTACTAAGAATCACAAAATTATTACACTGCCTACAAGTATTAATTTAATTGTTAACAATGGTAATGTTGCCATCAGTGAAACCAGTGGACATAAATAAATTTCACCTAAAAAGGATGGCTTTCAGTCTCTCCTTGGAATAATTAAATGTTTTGTGGGATTCATTTCACTTTGTCCCCAAAAGCTGCACCAAGTGGTATAGCAAATTCTTAGAAGGGAATTTAAGCTTAAAGAAATAACATTTCATTGAATACTTGATCATTTCATCTTGCAATCCTCATAGTCAGAATAAACAAATAAATAATTATAAAGGCAAATACAATTTATGTATCATTCATACAAGTACTCAATCTACCAGCATTTATTAAATGCTCACAGTGCTAGTCAATGGGGATATATAGAAATAGAAATTAAAGTCTCCACCTTCAGAGGTATTATATTCAATTAGGAGCGAAGAAATGTGTGTATGTAGATAGATAGATAGATAGATGGATGGATAGATAGATAGAGTCACTCTATTGTGTGCATATGTATCAAAATGTAGAGATAAGAATCTCTGAACATGAGGAAGCAGTCCTCAGAGCTAGGAAGGACTGGGTTTAGGTCCCACCTCTAACACATATTAACTTTGAAACTTTTGGTAATCACATAATCACCTAGTGCTCTTGCCAAGTTTCAGAGATGAATTCTTGATGTGGGGATCTACAGAATCACAGTGGCTACCTATCACCTGGAGGATCAGATACAAATTCCTCTTCTTGGCTTTTAAAACTCTCTATAATCTAGTCATTTCTTCCCATTTCAGTCTTCTTATAATACATTCCTATATACAGTCTCAGCTGAAGCTCTCTATTTTTTCAATAGGATTTTTCTGGTACTCCTAATGGAAGTGCTTTCCCTCTGAAGCAATCTCCAATTTACCCTGTATATATCTTCCTTGTGAATAGTTGTTTACATGTTGTCTGCCCCCTTAGATTTTAAAAAGATGAGTTTCCTGAAGACAGGGATTGTTTTTGTCTTTGTTTCTTTGCCCAGGATTTAACATATTAGCTGGCACATAGTTACATTTAATAAATCTTTGTTGAATAACTTTTGATTGGATAGATTTAAGAATATCTGTATACTTGAAAGGGAAAATATATGTGTGTGTATATACATATAGATAGTATGTATGCATATGTATATATGTACATATGCATAAATATATACATATATAGGTATATATAATACCTACTATGTGATAGGCACTGTATCAAGCAAGAATTGGGGATAAAAATAAGAGGCAAAAGACAGTCCTTGCCCTCAAGGAGCTTGCAATCTAGAGGGGAAAAACATGCAAACAAATACATACAAAGAAAGGTATATACAAGATAAATAGGAAATAATTAACAGAGGGAAGAAATTGGAATTAAAAGTGGTTGGAACTGGCTTCACATAGAAGATTGGAATTTTTGGTGGGATATAAAGGAAACCAGGGAGATCAGTATGTAGAGTTGAGAAAGGAGGGCATTCCAGGTACAGGGGAAAGCCTGAGAAAATACTGGTACTGAGAGATGGAGTGTCTTGTTCCTAGAACACTCAGGAGACAAATGTCACTAGTTCAAAAAGATGCATAACAGATAATAAGGTATAAGGAGATTGTAAAGGTAGGAGGAAGCTAAGAATAAAGCACTTTCAGTATCAAACACAGCATTGTGTATTTGATCCTGAAGGCAATAGGAAGCCACAGGAGTTTACTAAGTACTGTATTGACAGCATGTGCCTGTGCTTTAGGAAAATGACTTTGTTGACTGAATGAATGATGGATTGGAGTGGGCAGAGGCTTGAGACAGGCAGACCTACTAGTTGGCTATTGCAATAATCCAGAAGTGAGGTGATGAGGAAGTGAGAGTAGTAGCAGTGAAGCAGAAGAAAAGAGGGCATGATTGATAGACATTGCAGAAATGAAATTGACAGGCTTTGATAATAACTTAGATATGGGGGGTGAGAGATAGGGAGGAGTGCAGAACAACTCCTAGTTTACAAACCTGAAGTACTGGGAGGATGGTGTTGACCTTAACGATAGTAAGAGAAGTAGATGTAAGGGAGGATTTAGGATAAAAGATAAGGAGTTATGTTTTGTATATGCTTAGTTTAAGAAATATTCTGGTCATCTAATTTGAGATGTCTGAAAGGCAGTTGAAGATGTGAGATAGCAGAAAGATTAAGACAGAAGAGCTAGATTTGAAAATCCTCAGCATAGAGGGAAAAGAGAAAAAGGCACAGAAGATAACTCTTTGGGACATCTTTACTTGGAAGGTGTATTCTGGATGAGGATCCAGCAAAAGTGACACAGAAGGAGGAGCAGGACAGGCAGAAGGAAAACCAGCAGAAAGTGGTTATCATGAAAACCTAGAGAGGTGACTATCAAGGAGAGAGCAATCAACAATGTCAAAGTCTGCAGAGAGGTCAAGGAGAATGAGGATTGAGAAAAGTCCATTAGATTTAGCAAGAGATTACTTGTTACATTGGAGAGAATAGTTTCAGTAGAATAATAAGGTTGAAAGTCTGCTTGTAAGAGGTTAAGAAGAGAGTGAAAGAACATGGAGGCATCTATTATAGAAGGTCATTTCTGAGGAGTTTAGCTGCACAGGACTAAAGAGATATAGGATGATAGTGCAGTTGGAAGGATAGAGTGAGGTTTGTTAGTTTGTTTGTTTTTCTGGATGGTGAAGACATGGGTACTAAGAACAAGTGAGAATCAGAAAATGTCTTATTTAGGAGATGGCACCAGAACTGAGTTTAGAAAAAAAACACCTAAAAATGTTAAGAGGGAAGGTCAAGCAAGAGTAAAATAACTATTTTAGAGGGTAAAGAATTAGAGAATTGTCATGGATGAACTGGCAAGATCCTTCAAACTAAATCAATATCTATCTTTATGTTCATCAACTTAAGTATCAAAGTAGGCATTTGAGAGTAAGGTAAAATTGAACTTGGAAAAAGTATATTTCAGGACTGAAAAAAGATATTTGGAGACTACTTAGTAGTATCACATTTTATAAATCATTTTTTCTTCAGGAGAGAAACAAAACATTGGATATAAGTAGACCCTAAAACATTATTTAAAAACTTTACATTGTCTTTGTCATAGTAGATAAAAAAAAGATTCATCATGGTTTGAGCAGTCACTTCTGAATCAGCTTTATGTGTGCATTCAGGTTTTCAAGTTGTCAGACTAAGGTTAAATCAATTATGAACTAGAAGAAATGATAAAGATAAGTAGAAATCATTTTATGATATCATGGTGCTTTAAGATATAGAGAAAATCATGACTTGTTTCTGCCTAGATAGATAGATAGATAGATAGATAGATAGATGTTTAATGCTTGATAGTAATTATGTGTTATTAAAATTACTTTTTTGGGGGGAAAGGGAGAGAAATGAGTTCAAAAGGGGAAAAAAGCCAGAAAAGTATTTGTACAGTTAGGAAGAAGGCTAAGCTTAAGGACACAAAACTGAAACAATAGAGTCATCAGGTTTACTTTATACTACAATCTAATTCAATGTGTCAGGCTATAATCAGCTCTGTTTCATAACACTTTGCTTCATAAAGGAAGATTTGTTTAACCACAACCTCTATTTCAGCATGACTGAGAATGAAGAATAATGGACGAAGCTGAGCATATCTCACGGGTTATAGTATAGCTATAGAGTGTATCCATCATTGGCTAGAGAGGCAGAGAAAAAGTGACAGGCTCATTCATGCCTCCAAGTCATTTTTAGGCCTATTGAAAATTTTAATCTGTGCACTTTGGATGAACCTCCCCACTTCTTAATTTAGTACATGTAGCCATGTGGTGAAGTCTGTCTGCCTCAGATAGGGCAGACTTGCTTCTGTAGGACATCAGCCCCTTCGAGCAGTTTTCTTCTCTAAATTCAGCCTGCCTTGAACTTTACACAGACATATAAGCTCCATTTACAGGAGGATTTCAGAGTTAATTAAATGCTGAATTTGTTTCTTTAGAAATCACATATGCCCTGGGGCTAAGTAATAGCATTACAGCAACAACTTTAATTTAAGATTAAGCATATTGTATATTTCTAAGACATTTTATTTTTATAAGTACACATCTATGGTTGATGGGGCAGTTTTCCCCCCTCTGTTAACATAAAAGTTTTTAAAATAAGTTTTAAAAAAAATAGACCAGAGGCTTAAGAAGTACTGCAAATCAGCAAATTCAAAATCAAGCTTTGCGTAAAATGCATTTGAAGCTGACAAATAAATGAGAATGTTGTTAAAAATTACTGCTTTACTGATAAGTGAGCTGACTGCCATTTGCTGAAAGACCCTGGGTTTGAATTCTCCTTGGTATGTATTGTGCCTCATTGAGCTTACTGTGCAAGGCATACAAAGAAAGAACTTCAGGAGCATGATGTTTACAAACATTTGGGCTAGAAGATGACAGGTCAAATTTACATAATCAAATAAGCAAGTCATTAACTATACATATATACATATATATAGTTTTATATAATTATAATTATGTATGCATATATGTATATATAGCTAGATATGTATATATACATTATATTTATGTACATTTGTGTATATATATGGGTGTGTACATACACATATGTGTATATGCACACATATATAAACAACCTACTTATATTATCAATTTAACATTATTTACTGTCCATAATTGATTTTGTGCTATACATTCTAACCTGGAGATGAGGATTTATGGAAAAATATTTTTTAAAAGTAGAAGAAAACCATAAACATTAAATAGTCTCCAGTGGATCTGTTTGCCAAATATTGCCATATAAAAACCTCATGGTAATTTAGTATCCTAAGTTCATTTGGGGGCACCTTTGGCCTATAATAACACTTATAATATGGCTGCACTTCAGTAAACTGTAATTGATGGGTCATAGATTTATAGTAAGCCTGAGAATATCTCTTTGAAGTGGAAATGTAGGAGGATGTTGAAAATACATGGGCTTTTAAATTACAAAACCCAGTTTTTTTCTCCCCATTATTTTCTAGGTTTGATTCCATGGTAGGATTAAGACATGCTGAGATCCTAAACTATATCAAATTTAAGAGTCCCTATAGCATGACCACACATGCAAAAATGTGTATTATCTGAAGAGAAAGGAAAAAGAAAATAGAAGCAATAAATGTTGATATTTGCATATCAGCTAGTTTTAAATTAAAATAAAAACAGAAAGAAATTAACCCAAAAAAGTTGAATTAAAATTAGTTTTACAAAATAAAAGTTAGATTATAGACAATCTAACAAATCTATTTCTTGTATTTGAAATGAATGAAATAATATAATCTCTTTATCTAAATAGAAATATCTAGATTATGTGTGCAACACTTATTGCAAGGCAATGAGCAGTCACAATTTAGTACCTACTAAAGAGTGGAGGAGATGCAACACAATGCAAGTTCTGCACGTCATAGAATTTAAAACACTTAATTTCATGATGTTTTGGGAAAGTCTTTGATGATGCATAAAAATAATTTGGTACCAAATATATCACTTCTCAGGCAAGAACTTTCAGTTCAGATAGGTTTTGTTGTTGTTGTTGTTGTTAATAGAGAATCCTTATCAGCTGTTCATTCATGATTTTTTTCCACAAGTGAAAATGAGCTTTTTCCCGAGCAGTTTATCCCCATTATACCAAAAGAAGGACCTCTTTTTCTACATTAGAAAACATCTTATGTAGGTCTCATCTCAGATGTTGACTTGATATGCTTCCTGATGACCTAATTTTTAAGATTGTTGTTTTGTAAGCAATTGTGCAAAGCCTTAGATTAATATTTTAGGACTGTCATAATCTAAGGTTTTATGCTGTATTTCAATTATGTTTTAAATAAATGCCACATTGATTGCTTCAGAATATTTATTCACTTTATGTACTCACTTGTCAGTCAACATGAATTTATAAAACATTTATTTATTATGTGCCAGGCACTCTGCTAAGTACCAGGATAAAAGGAAAGGCAATACACAAACACACACATCAAAACAAAAACAAAAAATAAACCACCATCCCTGCCCTCACAGAGGTCACATTTAGTTGGAAAATAACTAAGTGCAGTGAAGATAGATAATTAGATAGATAGAAGGTAATCTCAGAGAAGAAAGTAGCAGCTGGGATGAAAAGGACAGGATTTTGTCTTGAGTGTGGAATAAAACGAGGGAAAGTAAGAAGTGGAGGTTTGTGCACTTAACACAGTGCCAGACACATATTAGGTACTTAATGAATGATAACCTACTGACTGAAAACAATTCTAGGTACAGGTGATAGCTAATGCAAAAACATAGAGATGGGAGATATTTGTCATGTGGAAGAAAGACAACAAATATACCAGTGTAGCTGAATCATAGAGTACATGGCAGGGGATAAGTAAAAGAAAATGGAAAAGGTAGGAAGGAACAAACTTATGAAGATCTTTAAATGCAAAACTTTGCAATTATTATTCTGTAGTCTCTACCATTCCTTGAAAAAGATAGTGCTCAAAGGATTTAAAGGAACATGAGGTCAGATTGCAGATTTGGATGACTCTCTCCTTTCCTTTTAAACCTCCCACTGCAAAGTGGAAGGAAATCATTTTGCTTTTTTTGTTCAAATGCATATAAACATATGGATGAACTGAAGGTAAAAAGTTCAATTCATGAGGAAGAACAGAGACAACTGATGGCTAGGATGCCTACAGTAAAACTAACCAGTTCAAAATCCAAACAACCTAAATCCTCCTCCATAAATCTTGTTAATCAGAAATACTTTGAAAGAAATTAAGGCTAGGAAAAGTATGTTCTATTGTACACATGCCCTAGTTATTCACTATTTAAAAGAGAAGAACCATTAAGGACATGTAAGGTAGTTAATTTAATCCATATATACAAATTTCAGCATTTTATATGTAACAGTGTTTATAATATATCAAAAATACACTTATTTTATATGCTGAATGTGTCCATGTATTGTAGATGTCCATTTGTTTAATTGTAAAAGACAGAGCAGGGTTCTTTGGTTTTTCAAATGATCTGTCTGTTTATTTGTGTTTCATAGCTCAGTGAATTACTTGCTGATTTCTTGGTCCATTGAGTTAAAATAATACACATTTTCAATGTATGTAAATACCGGTCAGTGCAGGTTAACATCAAACACTCAAACACTCATCATGCCAATTGTTATTCATTTTAAGGGAAATTATTTTTCTTCATTTATAAAAATATTGCCATTGGAAAAGGAAATTCAACCAACCAAAGATGCTGAATTAAAGATGAGTGAGTTTCATCCAAATAAGCATTGTTATGCTGTCCTTTTCTTTAGTGTCTAAAAAAGAAACTGATTTTGAATACCTGGTCTGTGGTAAGGAACTGGAGCACACGAGCAAGGATTGCTACACATTTTAAGAGAATCTCAGGGTTTTGGTCATTAATATTCTATAGTCTGAGCTATGTTTATCTATATAGTTGGTTCTTCAGGGCTTTTGCTCCTACATAATACTCTTTGACGTAGGTAGTATAGTTTTCTTTGATTATAAACTTCCTTTTAATGGATGTGCATAAATCTAAAACAAGAGACCATTTAGAAGAAAGATTTGACTAATTGTGAGACAGTTTCCTGATAATATTCAGTGTCTGTTCACAAATACCTAGGTCAAATGATTGGTTTTTAATGTCCTGGAACCTTAAAAGCACATAATTTTGTTTTGTTAATGAAAGCTGAAGATATCAATTCATAGCTAAGTTGTTCATCTACTTGTCAATTTATAACAAGTTTTTTTTTTACCCTTCAACTATGAAATTTAACATCACAATTTTTATATTCCTGCATGGGAAGATGATATTTGTAACTCATGAGACCTTTGTCAGTATTAGGGTAGTTGGAAGGAAAAATTATATGTATGTAGATAGATAGATAGATAGATAGATAGAGGGCACAAGGTGAGTTGAAGATGAAGGAGTAATATCTGGAGAATAAAATTAAGGGGCAAGAGAGGATTACACTGGGAGAAGGAGGAAGGGAGAGTAGAAAGAGTTGAATTATCTCACATACAACAGACAAGAAAAGGCTTTTACAGTGGAGGGAAAGTAGGGAAAGGTGAGAGGGAATGAGTGAATCTTATTCTCATCGGTTTTGGCTTAAGGAGAGAAATAACATACACACTCAATTGGGTATGGAAATCTATCTTACCCTACAGGAAAATAGAGGGGGTGGCAAGGGGACAAGAGACCAGGGGGATGATAGAAGGAAGGGCAGATGGGGAAGGAGATAATCAAAAGCAAACACTTCTAAGGACAGACAAACAGGGTCAAAAGAGAGAACAGAATAAATAGGGGGCAGGATAGGATTAAGGGTTTTTCAAACATGACTACTATGGAAGTGTTTTGCATGACTACACATGTATAACTTGTATCGAGTTGCTTGGCTTCTCAACAAGGGTGAGTGGGGAGGGAGGAAGTGAGAAAATTTGAAACCCAAAGTTTTAAAAACAAATATTTAAAAAAGTTGTTTTCACATGCAACTGGGAAATAAGATATACAGGAGGTAGGGTATAGAAATCTATAATGCCTTACAGGATAATTGAAGGGAAATGGGATAAGAGAAGTGAGGAAAGATAGAAGGGAGGGCAGATTAGGGGAAGGCGTATTCAAAATGCTTGCCATCTTGGGGTAGGTAGAGGGATGAGATGGGGAGAAAATTTGCAACTCAAAATATTGTGGAAGTGAATGTTGAAAACTAAAATTAAATTAATTAATTTTAAAAAATAAAAAAATAAATTTTAAAATATTAATTTGAAGTAAATGTCATCATAAAAAATTAACCATTTATACTGAAAGCGAAACATGGAATTTCATAGAGTTCTTTACACATAAAATTCTGTTTCCCTGTAACTTTCACACCCATAATAATTTTCTACACCTAAGTTTTATGCATAAGTGATGAGTTAAAAAAAATAACCGATATCAGGATTGCATTCTTAAAAGGCACAGAACAGTAAAGACGTCATAGAATCATCAATTTAATAATAATAGTAAAAATAGTTAACAACTCTAGAGGGATCTAAGGTTTGCAAAGCACTTTGTATATTATATTACTTTATTCTATCCTCACAAAATTTGGACAACTAGATGGTATTGCTATCCGCAATGTGTAAGTTAGTAAATTGAAGCTAAAAAAAGAAACAATTTACTTGGGCCCTATAGCTACTAAGTATCTGAGGTGCAACTCAAACTTAGGTCTTCCTGACCTAGAATTTTATCCACTATGCCAAGATGCCTCTCTACTAGCTTTCCTTTTAGAACTCCCAACATCCTCAGAGAAAAGATAATCCAACTCCACTCGTTTTACAGAATAGGGAAATAAGGTACATGGAAAATAAGGTCCAAGGAGAAACACTGCTGGACAGTTTGCTTTAGCTCTCCTAGGGCTATAGCCTGTTCTGGGCCTTATTAGAAAGACGAGATTTGCCGGTGATTTGATAAATGAGGGCCATCAGAACACCTAGGTGATGAATGAATGTGGGTTCTGGGGAGAATGAAGCAAATGTCAGTAGCTTATTTTGGATGGTGCCCAGAATACTCTAGATTTTCCCTAACAACTGCATTCCTGAAAACTCAATCAAGCAAGAAGGAAATGTGGATTTTGTTAGGGTAGATTTCTCATCCTTTCAGCCTAATGGGCCACTATCTGGTCTAGGGGTTCTGTGACAGTAGCTTCTTCAATCCTAGTCAACATTATGTCATCAATACAGTGATATACATCAACGCCCTCAGGAAGGGAGGTCTCTACTCACCATAATATGGCAGTAGGAGGAACAGTTCAGGCAGCCCTGGGAAAGGACAATGAACATGCACTGGACCCCTTTCCAGGTGAAAATAAATGGCCCCTGTCTCATCTACGGGAATAAAGAAAGAAGCATTGGTGACGAGTGATAATTTTGCACCAATGACTCTGAACCTTGGCTACTTGGTCTACATCACTGACAAGGTCAGAGACAATTGAAGTGATATGAAAGACACCTTTTTTTTTTTTCTACTAACTGTAGTATACTCTAAGCTACCAGGTTTGTTCATCTATTTTACTCATTGAAACATGACTTGCAAAGGGAGATGATATAAGGAATCATTTTAGTTTCCTTCATCTCTGTCACTAAAAAAGAAATATATTTTACCCCCTGGATACCCAATATCATTGGGTGCTAACTATATAAGATCACTGCCTTGTTGTGTCAGAGGTGTTTTTATAACTCAATCAAAGTATGAGTTATGCTGTGCAGGCTTACCCAAGATGGACAGGTCAGAATGGAGAGTTCTGAGAAAAAGTGATCCACTGGAGAAGAAAATGGAAAACTACTTCAGTATCTTTGCCAAGAAAACCAGATGGACAATACTAAAATGATAAGAGATGATGTAGGAAAATGAGGACCTGAGGTCAGGAGGGGTCCAAGACACCATGGGGGAAAGTGGAGGACAATTACAAGTAGTTCCAGTACTAATGAAGTGTCTGTGCAAAGTCAAAAGGAAGCTCAACTGTGGGTGCATCTGATGAAAAGAAGGAAATTCTGATGCTGAAAAGATCAATATTGCATATTAATCTCTAAGGTAAGATCTATGAACCAAGGTAAGCTGGATGTGGTTAAATGGGAGATGGAAAGATTAAACATAGACATCTTGGGTGTCAGTGAACTTAAATATAATGTAATGGGTGGATTTAATTCAGGGGATCATTATATATATATGTGTGTGTATATATGTATATATGTATATATGTATATATATAGTATGTGTGTGTATATATATGTATATATATACATGTATATATATATACATGTATATATATACATATATACATGTATATATATGTATGTATGTATATATATACATGTATATATATATACATATACACACACACTACTAGGAACAAGAATCCATTAGAATACATGGAATAACCCTCAGAGTAGAGCAGTATAATTTCAACAATGACAGAATGATATCTATTCCAATATAAGGCAAACCATTCAACACCACTGTAATGTCTATGTTCCTCCTACTGATCCCAAAGGAGGTAAAGTTGACCAATTCTTTGAAGACCTGCAATGTCTTCTAGAAATAATACCATAAAAGTCACATTAATCATAGGGGAATGGAATACTAAAGTAGGGAAATAAAAAGACAATTGGAGTAACAGGCAAGGTTGGACTTGGGGTACAAGATAAAGCAGGGTAGGGACTAATAGAGTTTTGTCAAGATAACTCACTGGTGATAACAAACACTCTTTTTCAACAGCTCAAAAGGCCCCTCTACACATGGACCATATGGTCAATAATAAATTAGGTTAATTACATACTTTGTAGCCAAAGGTGGAGAAGCTCTATACAGTCAGCTAAAAGAGACTTGAAGCTGTCTGGGGTTCAGATGATGAACTTCTTATTGTAAAATTCAGACTTAAATTGAAAAAATAGGGAAAGCCATTGGACAATATAGGTATAACCTAAAGAACATCTCTTATGAATATGAAGTTGATGTAATGAATATATTGAAGGGATTAGATGGAGTATCTGAAGAACTAAAATGGTTCACAATATTATAAGGAGACAGTAGCAGCAGCAACAACAACAACAACAACAAAACATTCCAATGAAAAAGAAGAGCAAGAAAGCAAAATGGCTGTCTTATAAGGCTTTACAAATAGCTGCAGAAAGAAGGAAAGCTAAAGGTAAAGGAGAAAGGAAAAGATACATAACTGAATGCAGAATTCCAGAGAAAGCAAGAAGAGATAAGAAAGGTTTTCTTAAATGAACAATATAAAGAAATAGAAGAAAATAATAGAAAGAGAAAGACAACAGATCTCAAGAAAATTGGATATATCAAAGAAACATTTCATGCAAAAATAGGCATGATAAAAGACAAAAATGGTAGAGACTTCACAGAAACAGAAGAAATTAAGAAGAGGTGGCAAGAATACACAAAATAGCTACCCAAGAAATATCACTAATAGTAATCACTATTAGTAGTGGTATGATTACTGATCTAGATACAGGGCTTTTGCAAGAAACAGAGGAACTAGAGACCAAATTGCCAATGTTCGGGGCAGAACCAAGATGGCAGAGGGAAAGCAGTGACTTGCTTGAGCTCTCCCCCAAACCCTTCCAAATACCTATAAAAATGGCTCTAAACAAATTCTAAAGCAACAGAACCCACAAAAAGACAGAGTGAAACAAATTTCCAGCCCAAGACAGCCTGGATGATTGATCAGAAAGGTATATTGCGCCAGGCAGGGAGAGGAGCGCAGGTTGGCATGGGCACACAGGCCGCAGTGAACCTGGAGCAGCCCTCACAGGACAGTTTCCAGACTTCTCAACCCATGAATGCTGAAGACAACTTAGAAGGTCAGGGGGAAAAGTCTGTGACTGCGGTGAGAGAGGAGCTAGGTCTCAGCTGCAAGTCCTGAGCACAGGCCATGGCTGTCTCCTGAGCTTCTGGCCCACAGACTGAGGGGGAATCAAGGGGCTGATCAGAGGGGGATTGCAGGGATCTCTTTGCCAGTGCTGAGGCAGGAATCTCTTCCTTTGCCCCTGCTTGGATCTGGGTCACAGTTCTGAGGGGTGGTCCTGGGGCAAGGAGGAAAGCTGTGGTAGAGCTTGTTGTGGTTGGTGGAGAGGAAACACCTCTCCCCTTATCATACCACCTTGGAAAAACTGAAAATTTACAGGTCCCTAGAAGTAGCTCTAAAAACAGCTGTACAAACCCCAGAATCTTGGGACAGTACATTCTTCACATCGGAAGCAGACTCTTACCTTAACAAGGAGTTTAAAACTCAAGTAATTAGCTGGGATCATGAGCAAACCTCTCAAAAAGAGTCAGACTATATTATCTTACTTTGGTGACAAAGAAGATCAAAACATATAACCAGAAGAAGACAATAAAGTCAAAGCTCCTACATCCAAGCCTCCAAGAAAAAATATGAATCAGTCTCAGGCCTTGGAAGAGCTCAAAAGGGATTTTGAGAAGCAAATAAGAGAAGTAGAGGAAAAACTGGGGAGAAAAATAAGAGTGATGCAACGAAATCATGAAAAAGAAGTCAACAGCTTGCTAAAGGAGACCCCAAAAAATACTGAAGAAAATAACACCTTTAAAAATAGCCTAACCCAAATGACAAAAGAAGTCCAAAAAGCCAATGAGAAGAATGCCCTTAAAAGCAAAATTGGCTAAACGGAAAAGGAAGTCCAAAAGGATACTGAAGAAAATACTTCCTTAAAAATTAGAATAGAACAATTGGAAGCTAGTGACTTTATGAGAAATCAAGACACTGTAAAACAAATCCAAAAGAATGAAAAATTAGAAAACAATGTAAAATATCTCATTGGAAAAACAACTGATCTGGAAAATAGATCCAGGAGAAAGAATTTAAAAATTATTGGACTATTTGAAAGCCATGATCAACAAAAGAGCCTAGATATCATCTTTCAAGAAA